>NC_042968.1:82012063-82254563 GCF_901001165.1 Salmo trutta | reverse complement strand
GGAATGGGACAGAAGGTAGAGGTGTTCTCTAGGTCTCTATTCATACATCCATGAAGAAGTGCATGATGGGGGTTATCCTGTTTATCTCTGCTCAGTTTCATCCCACAGTACAGCATATCTTCTGTGTGTGTGAGTATAGAAAGAGGATGGTTGGATGATCTTGAGAATGAGTTATTGTGTTGGTTCTTTCTTGGAGTATCCATTCCAGGCTGAAATCTCTCTTACGTTTGAATCATGCGTTAATGTCAATGGGCAGCTTCTATAACAATTGAAGCTATTAGCCCATCTCTCATATCCGGATTCCACCTTTACTGATGATGAGTCCCTGTGTGTATCATTCTACTGATCTAGTTGTCTCTCTGTCTGCCCCTCTCTGTGGTAATCAGGTAAAATCAAGTACTCGGAGCAGGTGTATGATTCATGTATGGATGCTTTTGACTGCCTTCCCCTGGCTGCCCTCATGAACCAGCAGTTCCTGTGTGTCCACGGCGGACTCTCACCGGAAATACACACCTTAGACGACATAAAGAAGGTACTGCACCACAGCAGTACTGAGCCATGCATAGGAATATCACATTGACTGTGTCTTTTGTCTTTGCATACTTGAGTACAGTATATGTGCATTTGGTTTGTATGTGTGTGTGTGTGTGTGTGTGTGTGTGTGTGTGTGTGTGTGTGTGTGTGTGTGTGTGTGTGTGTGTGTGTGTGTGTGTGTGTGTGTGTGTGTGTGTGTGTGTGTGTGTGTGTTTGTGTGTGTATATGTGTGTTTATGAGTGTATGTGTGTGTTTATGAGTATATGTGCCTGCCAATCTGCATGTGTGTGTGTGTGTGTGCATGTTTATGTTTTTGTGTTTGAAAATGTGTGTATTTGCTTGTGTCTGAATTCAGCATGTTTCTCTCTGCTGTAGATAGACCGGTTCAAGGAGCCTCCAGCGTTTGGGCCCATGTGTGACCTACTGTGGTCTGATCCTCTGGAGGACTTTGGCAACGAGAAGACCCAGGAGTTCTTCAGCCACAACACAGTCCGAGGCTGCTCCTACTTCTACAGGTCAGCTCTCTCTCCACCTCAACCCTTTCTCTCATTACTCTTCCTCATGTTTTTTGAGCCATCAGGTACCACGGTCTGGATCTGTTGTCCAAACAATTACAGATGTAGGATCTTAATTTGATCACTATTTTGTTGTTGAGAATTTTCCTGCACAGCTGGAAGTGCACATTTGTTGTGTATTTTAGGTTTAAAAATTATTCTAAAGTTTGCCATTTCCACTTTAAAATGTTAGACTTGATTTGCCCTAAGGAAAAATGTATCAACTCCTACAAAAAATTTACATTAATTGTAATCCACATAATAATTCACATTTCCTGTTGCTTCAGGATTATTCTCCTGCTATAGCAAACTAGCTCAAATGAAGATCTTACATCTGTACCTCCAAACCAAAAGGAATAAATCCTATCTCACACACACACACACACACACACACACACACACACACACACACACACACACACACACACACACACACACACACACACACACACACACACACACACACACACAGATATACAGCACATAAATACACACCACCTATGTGCATCTGTGTTGCCTCTGTATCCTGTAAGCCATAGTGTGTGTCATATGTCATGTCTGTGTGAGATGCAGCCGCTGCTCTGACCTACATTCTGGGTGCCGAGGGAATTTGGGCGGAAAGCCCTGGATCTATGTGCTTCATACAATAGGCTCTCCAGGAGCTCAGGGCACAGACGTTATTCTGTTGTTTGTTTAAATTTCCTGAGTAAACCTTCTCACACTTAAATATTTAACACGCTGACGAAACTTTGATGGGGCTGTGGATGGTAGTGGCTGAGGGGAGGGGTAGAGGGGAGGGGTAGAGGGGTTGGAGGCAGGAAGGGATGGGTTAGCTCAACCTCTGCCTATACACAGACTACAGACTACTGCGGGTATACTACTGCGGGTATCCTACTGCAGGTATACTACTGCGGGTAGACTAATGCCCCCCACGGCCGCTAGGGGGCCCCCAAAAAAGAAACTCAATCTGGGTCTCAAATTTGTTTTGAGAGTTAGCAAGTAGAATACGGGCCTCCCGAGTGGCGCAGCGGTCTAAGGCATTACATCGCCGTGCTTGAGGTGTCACTACAGAAACGAGTTAGATCCCGGGCTGTGTTGCAGCCGGCCGCGACCGGGAGACCCATGAGGCGGCACACAATTGGGCCAGTGTTGTCCGGGTTCGGGGAGGGTTTGGACGGCAAGGATGTCCTTGTCCCATTGTGATCTAGCGACTCTTGTGGCGGGCCGGGCGCATGCACACTGACTTCAGACGCCAGTTGTACGGTGTTTCCTCCGACACATTGGTGCGGCTGGCTTCCGGGTTAAGCGAGCAGTGTGTCAAGAAGCAGTACGGCTTGGCGTGGTTGTGTTTCAGAGGACGAACGGCTCTCAACCTTCGCCTCTCCCGAGTCCGTAAGGGATTTGCAGCGATGGGACAAGATTGTAACTACCAATTGGATATCTCGAAATTGGGGAGAAAAGTACACGCAAAAAAAAAGTAGAATACACAATGTGCAATTTCAAAATTTGGTAGTGCATCAGCAGTTTTGCAATTGAAGAGTTTAATTCCAAAACGCTATATCCATTTTCAGAAATGTTGGTAAATTAGTTTTTATTGTTTACAGAAATTATGGAAGAGATTGTTGTGTTTTTTTCACCATCTAATAAAGGCATGGGGCTGTTCAATGAGAGACCTGTATTTGTTTCATATCTATCACTTGATGGTTTCATTTCAGAGAGACAAATACTCGTGTTTTTTTACAAAAATGTTCTATATATGCTCACTCTCAGAGAAATAAGTAGCACTGCTAGCTTTTACTCAGTTTTACACAGTCAAATGTAACAAATAAATATATTTGTTTATAAATAAATGTACAAATAATAGATTTGTGACACCAATATTAATAAAAAAAATAACAATAATAATTCAGTACAGTAATATGAGATCTGTATGTAAAACATTTACATTTGACATTTAAGTCATTTAGCAGAGGCTCTTATCCAGGGCGAATTACAGTTAGTGCATTCATCTTGAGATCGCTAGGTGGGACCACCACATATCACAGTCAAATATACAGGATACGGACATTCTATTCCAGCTAAACAATGGATATATCATGAATGGTAAATAATGTATTGTGTCATTTTGGAGTCAATTTATTGCAAATAAGAATAGAATATGTTTCTAAACACTTCTACATTTATGTGGATGCAACCATGATTACGGAGAATCCTGAATAAATCCTGAATAATAATGAGTGAGAAAGTTACAGAGGGTCAAAGAGCATACCCCCAAGACATGCTAACCTCTCACCATTACCTCTCACCATTACCAATAAAAGGGGAGGTTAGCATGTCTTGGGGATATGATCTTTCACCCTCTGTAACTTTCAATTCATAATTCATTCAGGACTATCCATAATCATGGTTGCATCCACATTAATATAGAAGTGTTTAGAAACATATTCTATTCTTATTTACACTAAAAGTGACTCCAAAATGACACAATACACAATTTACCGTTCATTCCTATTGGGCACAAAATCATATAAAATACAACCAAAACGAACTGCAAAATGCATCCAACAGAGTCACAAGCTTGATGCACTGTACTCACTGCATGCGAATATGGGACCAAATACTAGACTTTTGTCTACATTATTCATAAAAATCTTTAGGGGTGTCTAATTTTGACCCCTACCTTTTGAGTTTTTTAAAATCTCTTCTTAAACAGAATCTCTTTCTCTGAGCAGTTATATTAGTATAAAATAATAGAATTTCAAAATGTTTTGAGCATGCAGCGTACCTCAGTATTTAATGATTTATTTCATACAGTCATAATTGCTCATCTTTATTAAGGGTGTCAATAATTTTGGACCCCACTGTATCTAAACCTATCACCAAATTACCAACTGGGCAAGAAGGGCATGTGCCCAGGGACCCTGACCCCCAGGGGGCCCTCAATGATTTTGTTAGTCACTCTTACTCAGATATCATTTGAACATGGCATAAGTCATGGCAAAATATTTAGAACTGCAGGAAATTAACTTTAAAACTACAAAACTTCTCTCCACTTCATGGAAAAATGTGTTGAATTGCAGGAAATTAACTTTAACACTGTAACATTTTGTCTACATCCGATGGCAAAATGTGTAGAGTTGCAGGAAATGAACTCTAACACTGCAAAAAAAAAAGTCCACTGCCAAGAGGGAGGGCACTAAAATGTTTTGCCTGCAAGGTGGTTGGGGGCCCCCCAAAAAATCTTGCTTAGGGCCCCCAAAACGTTAGGGGTGGCCCTGAGATGGATGGAGCGTTTCGTACAATGCATGGCTGGGTTAGGTTAACACATCCTCATTAGATGCATTTACACACAGAAACAAGTGCACCTCTCAGGGTGTTGGTCAGTCAGTTTGTGAGGGGGAATATGGTATTCCTGGTGATAGTAGGTGGTGTGGACGGATCCCAGCTGGCTTATGTCCAGGTTTAAACGGCTTTGTGTGTTTATGTGTGCTGTCTCATTCTGACTGACCACAGTAAAACATTAAGGGAACTATCAGACAGCCACAAAACACTTTATGTAGTCCCACCCAGCATCCTTGTTGCTAGGTGGTGGACTGAGCCTGTTTTGATATGATGAGGTGAAAAGGCTTATGGCCTGGTTTGTCAGTGAGGGGTTACAATATTTTCTTCAGGGAACATCTCTGTAATGATTCTCATCAGTCACCCTGTAACCCTAAGGTTTCAGCACCTGAAAATTTTACCAATACACAGGTTCAGAGAAATGCCCCAGGAGCCAAATCTGACACAGATATGAGAAGACCCCCTCCTCTGACCAACTGAGCCATGGATTAAAAAACTATGCACATTCGGGCCAATCAGTATGTGAGCTTGAGTCGTCAGCATGTGCATACCATTTTTTCATAACCTTTGTTATCCTGTTATTTTATGAATCTCATAATTTAACAGAAATGTGCATCTTTTAATTATGGCGATCATAGTCTCTATTTTTTCTGTTCATCATCTCACAAAATAGACTATAGGATTATATGACCATGTACACATTCAGACCTTCAGGAATTGGAATGGAATCAAGCTGAAGCTAAAACTGAAGCTAAAACTGTATCTCTGTCTGAATCAGCAGGACGGAGTGACATACAGAGGGGTGATACATTAGACTGCTGGCGGGGGTTGTGAGGTTGAAGGAGAGGGATGTAGAGGAGATGAGAGGAGGAGTACACATGTGCATAGGAACCTCCTACTCCAAACCAGGCGGTTGAAATGCATCGTGGGTGTAAAACAAGAGTCCGGGCAGGGGCCGGTATCAGCTCAACACTGCCATCTATCCCACAATTCCCCTGGGGCTCTGCAATGAGCTGTTGCTATGACAACCCACTCCTCCAGCCCAAACTGGAGCAAGTGATAGGAAGAGAGATGGAAGGGAAGGAGTGATCTGTATCGAGGGAAGAGAGAGAGGCGGAGGAACAATGCTGTCAAACCGGCCATCTTGTTAACAGTTGGCTTAAAGGATGGGGAAATGTAGCAACCCTCTCACATTACCTGTCAGGGTAGAACTGACAGCTAGTTAGCAGTCAAATAATAGCTGACATGGTTTGTTGTGTTTTTGAGCCAGTGAGTGGTATTAGGTTGCTTTGGGGCAAACTGGGAGCTGTGGGATGTGATGGGATGGGCTGGGATGGGATGGGCTGGGATGGGCTGGGATGGGCTGGGCTGGGATGGGCTGGGATAGGCAGGGCTGGGATGGGCTGGGATAGGCAGGGCTGGGCTGGGATAGGCAGGGCTGGGCTGGGATGGGCTGGGATGGGCTGGGATAGGCAGGGCTGGGATGGGCTGGGCTGGGCTGGGCTGGGCTGGGATAGGCAGGGCTGGGCTGGGATGGGCTGGGCTGGGATGGGCTGGGATGGGCTGGGATGGGATGGGCTGGGATAGGCAGGGCTGGGCTGGGATGGGCTGGGATGGGATGGGCTGGGATAGGCAGGGCTGGGCTGGGATGGGCTGGGATGGGCTGGGATGGGCTGGGATGGGCTGGGATGGGCTGGGATAGGCTGGGATGGGCTGGGATAGGCAGGGCTGGGCTGGGCTGGGCTGGGCTGGGATGGGCTGGGCTGGAATGGGCTGGGATGGGCTGGGATGGGATGGGCTGGGATGGGCTGGGATGGGCTGGGATGGGCTGGGATAGGCAGGGCTGGGCTGGGATGGGCTGGGATAGGCTGGGCTGGGATGGGATGGGATGGGCTGCTCTGACTTACATCATACTGAGCAGTGCTCTGATAACAACACACTGACGCCTGCTGATGCTCTGAACTGTTTTGTTGTGTTGTAGGACAATGTCAGTGTTCTAGTCTGTGGCTGGACCAAGGGTATCATATTTTATTCTCTGTTTTGTGACTGTAATATAGTCATATAGTGTTTTTCCACTGTGTATTCAGGTATGCTATGTTACACAATACTTACAGTATGTATTCTGCATGTTGTTTAGTTACATAGGTCAGTGCTAGCTGTGTTGCTCTGTTATATGTGTCAAACAGTGTGAATATAGAAATGCCATCCCGAAACCTTCTCTCCTTTTTTTCTGCCGTGCAGTTATCCAGCTGTATGTGAGTTCCTACAGAACAATAACTTATTATCAGTCATCCGAGCACATGAAGCACAAGATGCCGGGTATGTACCAACGCCACATCTTTCTCTCTCTCTTTATATCTTTTTCTTTCTCTGTCTTACAAACACTTTTAGCTTTAATAGAGATGATTCATCCAGATGATTAACCTGAAAACCGTTCCCCTCTCTCTCTGTGCTGTCCTATAGCTACCGCATGTACCGGAAGAGCCAAACCACCGGCTTCCCCTCCCTCATCACCATCTTCTCAGCGCCAAACTACCTTGACGTTTATAACAACAAAGGTCAGTCTGTCTATTCCATGTATTTGTAGAGTTTTTATATACATACAGTGGGGGAAAAAAGTATTTGATCCCCTGCTGATTTTGTACGTTTGCCCACTTATAAAGAAATGATCAGTCTATAATTTTAATGGTAGGTTTATTTGAACAGTGAGAGACAGAATAACAACAACAAAAAATCCAGAAAAACACATGTCAAAAATGTTATAAAATGATTAGCATTTTAATGAGGGAAATAAGTATTTGACCCCTCTGCAAAACATGACTTAGTACTTGGTGGCAAAACCCTTGTTGGCAATCACAGAGGTCAGACGTTTCTTGTAGTTGGCCACCAGGTTTGCACACATCTCAGAAGGGATTTTGTCCCACTCCTCTTTGCAGATCTTTTCCAAATCATTAAGGTTTCGAGGCTGACGTTTGGCAACTCGAACCTTCAGCTCCCTCCACAGATTTTCTATGGGATTAAGGTCTGGAGACTGGCTAGGCCACTCCAGGACCTTAATGTGCTTCTTCTTGAGCCACTCCTTTGTTGCCTTGGCCGTGTGTTTTGGGTCATTGTCATGCTGGAATACCCATCCACGACCCATTTTCAATGCCCTGGCTGAGGGAAGGATGTTCTCACCCAAGATTTGACGGTACATGGCCCCGTCCATCGTCCCATTGATGCGGCGAAGTTGTCCTGTCCCCTTAGTAGAAAAACACCCCCAAAGCATAATGTTTCCACCTCCATGTTTGATGGTGGAGATGGTGTTCTTGGGGTTATAGGCAGCATTCCTCCTCCTCCAAACACGGCGAGTTGAGTTGATGCCAAAGAGCTCCATTTTGGTCTCATCTGACCTCAACAATTTCACCAGTTGTCCTCTGAATTATTCAGATGTTCACTGGCAAACTTCAGACGGGCATGTATATGTATTCTTGAGCAGGGGGACCTTGCGGGCGCTGCAGGATTTCAGTCCTTCACGGCGTAGTGTGTTACCAATTGTTTTCTTGGTGACTATGGTCCCAGCTGCCTTGAGATCATTGACAAGATCCTCCCGTGTAGTTCTGGGCTGATTCCTCACCGTTCTCATGATCATTACAACCCCACGAGGTGAGGTCTTGCATGGAGCCCCAGGCCGAGGGATATTGACAGTTATTTTGTGTTTCTTCCATTTGCGAATAATCACACCAAATGTTGTCACCTTCTCACCAAGCTGCTTGGCGATGGTCTTGTAGCCCATTCCAGCCTTGTGTAGGTCTACAATCTTGTCCCTGACATCCTTGGAGAGCTCTTTGGTCTTGGCCATGGTGGAGAGTTTGGAATCTGATTGATTGATTGCTTCTGTGGACAGGTGTCTTTTTTACAGGTAACAAGCTGTGGTTAGAAGCACTCCCTTTAAGAGTGTGCTCCTAATCTCAGCTCGTTACCTGTATAAAAGACACCTGGGAGCCAGAAATCTTCCTGATTGAGAGGGGGTCAAATACTTATTTGCCTCATTAAAATGCAAATCAATTTATAAAATTTTTGACATGCGTTTTTCTGGATATTTTTGTTGTTATTCTGTCTCTCACTGTTCAAATAAACCTACCATTAAAAGTATAGATTGATCCTTTCTTTATCAGTGGGCAAACGTACAAAATCAGCAGGGGATCAAATACTTTTTCCCCCACTGTACATATACATTTAAACTGTTTTTCAAAATTCCTGGCATTTAATCCTAGTAGAAGTTCCCTGTCTTAGGTCAGTTAGGATCACCACTTTATTTTAAGAATGTGAAATGTCAGAATAATAGTAGAGAGAGTGATTTATTTCAGCTTTTATTTCTTCCATCACATTCCCAGTGGGTCAGAAGTTTACATACACTCAATTAGTATTTGGTAGCATTGCCTATAAATTGTTTAACTTGGGTCAAATTTTTCGGTTAGCCTTCCACAAGCTTCCCACAATAAGTTGAGTGAATATTGGCCCGTTCCTCCTGACAGAGCTGGTGTAACTGAGTCAGGTTTGTAGGCCTCCTTGCTCGCACACGCTTCTTCAGTTTTTATTTATTTAGTTTTTATTTTACTGTTATTTCACCAGGTAAGTTTCAGGGGAGTGGAGGGGGATGAATGAGCCAATGGTAAGCTGGGAATGATTAGGTGGCCGTGATGGTATGAGGGCCAGATTGGGAATTTAGCAGTTCTGCCCACAAATTTTCTATTGGTTTGAGGTCAGGGCTTTGGGATGGCCACTCCAATATTTTGACTTTGTTGTCCTTAAGCCATTTTAACACAACTTTGGAAGTATGCTTGGGGTCATTGACCATTTGGAAGACCCATTTGCGACCAAGCTTTAACTTCCTGACTGATGTCTTGAGATGTTGCTTCAATATATCCACATAATTTTTCTCCCTCATTATGCCATCTATTTTGGGAAGTGCACCAGTCCTTCCTGCAGCAAAGCCCCCCTACAACATGATGCTGCCACCCCCGTGCTTCACAGTTGGGATGATGTTCTTCGGCTTGCAAGCCTCCCCCATTTTCCTCCAAACATTACGATGGTCATTATGGCCAAACAGTTCTATTTTTGTTTCATCAGACCAGAGGTCATTTCTCCAAAAAGTACGATCTTTGTCCCCATGTGCAAACCGTAGTCGGTCTTTTTTATGGTGCTTTTGGAGCAGTGGCTTCTTCCTTGCTGAGCGGCCTTTCAGGTTATGTCGATATAGGACTTGTTTTACTGTGGATATAGATACTTTGTACCTGTTTCCTCCAGCATTTTCACAAGGTCCTTTGCTGTTGTTCTGGGATTGATTTGCACTTTTCGCACCAAAGTAGGTTCATCTCTAGGAGACAGATAGCGTCTTCTGTGTGGTCCCATGGTGTTTATACTTGCGTACTACTGTTTGTACAGATGAACGTGGTACCTTCAGGCGTTTGGAAATTGCTCCGAAGAATGAACCAGACTTGTGGAGGTCTACAACTTTTTTCTGAGGTCTTGGCTGATTTCTTTTGATTTTCCCATGATGTCAAGCAAAGAGGCACTGAGTTTGAAGGTAGGCCTTGAAATACATCCACAGGTTCACCTCCAATTGACTCAAATAATGTCAATTAGCCTATCAGAATCTTCTGAAGCCATGACATCATTTTCTGGGAATTTCCAAGCTGTTTAAAAGCACAGTCAACTTAGTGTATGTAAACTTCTGACCCACTGGAATTGTGATACAGTGAATTATAAGTGAAATAATTTTTCTGTAAACAATTGTTGGAAAAGTTTATTGTGTCATGCACAAAGTAGATGTTGTAACCGACTTGCCAAAACTATAGTTTGTTAACAAGAAATTTGTGGAGTAGTTGAAAAAGGAGTTTTAATGACTCCAACCTAAGTGTATGTAAACTTCCGACTTCAACTGTACACAGTACCAGTCAAGAGTTTGGACACACCTACTCATTCTACATTGTAGAATAATAGTGAAGACATCAAAACTATGAAATAACACATATGGAATCATGTAGTAACCAAAAAAGTGTTAAACAAATCAAAATATATTTTATATTTGATAGTCTTCAAAGTAGCCACCCATTGCCTTGATAACAGCTTTGTACACTCTTGGCATTCTCTCAACCATCTTCACCTGGAATGCTTTTCCAACAGTCTTGAAGGAGTTCCCACATATGCTGAGCACTTGTCTGCTTTTCCTTCACTCTGCGGTCCAACTCATCCCAAACCATCTCAATTGGGTTGAGGTCGGGTGATTGTGGAGGCCAGGTCATCTGATGCAGCACTCCATCACTCTCCTTCTTGGTCAAAATAGCCCTTACACAGCCTGGAGGTGTGTTGGGTCATTGTCCTGTTGAAAAACAGATGATAGTCCCACTAAGTGCAAACCAGATGGGATGGCATATCACTGCAGAATGCTGTGGTAGCCATGCTGGTTAAGTGTGCCTTGAATTCTAAATAAATCACTGAAAGTGTCACCAGCAAACTCTCCCAGATATTAATTTTTTCCTTCTTAATGCGTTTTGAATCAAAATTAAATTTGAGCTCATTGGCCAGATGAAAGCCACTCCTCAGTAAAAGGCACATGACAGCCAAAAGGCACCTAAAGACTCTCAGACCATGAGAAACAAGATTCTCTAGTCTGATGAAACCAAGATTGAACTCTTTGGCCCGATTGCCAAGTGTCACGTCTGGAGGAAACCTGGCACCATCCCTACGTTGAAACATGGTGGTGGCAGCATCATGCTGTGGGGGTGTTTTTCAGCGGCAGGGATTGGGAGACTAGTCAGGATCAAGGCAAAGATGGACGGAGCAAAGTACAGAGAGATCCTTGATGAAAACCTGCTCCAGAGCGCTCAGGACTTCAGACTGGGGCGAAGGTTCACCTTCTAACAGGACAACGACCCTAAGCACACAGCCAAGACATCACAGGAGTGGCTTTGGGACAAGTCTCTTTATGTACTTGAGTGAGCCAGCCAGAGCCCAGACTTTAACATCTCTGGAGAGACCTGAAAATAGCTTTTCAGTAATGCTCCCCATCCAACCTGACAGAGCTTGAGAGGATCTGCAGAGAAGAATGGGAGTAACTCCCCAAATACAGGTGTGCCAAGTTTGTAGCATAATACATAAGAAGACTCAAGGCTGTAATCGCTGCCAAAAGTGCTTCAACAAAGTACTGTGTAAAGGGTCTGAATACTTATGTAAGGTATTTGTTTTTTTATTTTAATAAATTAGCTAACATTTCTAAAACCTGTTTTTGCTTTGTCATTATGGGGTATTGTGTGTCGATTGATGAGGGAAAAATCTATTTAATCAATTTTAGAAGAAGGCTGTAACGTAATTGTAATGATGTGCGCTGAGAGTCTGGAAGCAAATTCAGGGAGTGGGTGTTAATAAAATAAACGTAATACAAACCAAAAACCTCGAACAACGCAGACATGAAACAATGACACCTGGGGAAGGAACCAAAGGGAGTGTCATATATAGGGCAGGTAATCAAGGAAGTGATGGAGTCCAGGTGAGTCTGACGACGCATAGGTGCGGGTAACGATGGTGACAGGTGTGCGCCATTGTGAGCAGCCTGGTGACCTAGAGGCTAGAGAGGGAGCACACATGACAGAAATAAAATGTGGAACAAGTCAAGGGGTCTGAATATTTCTCCATATTATTTGTGTATTTTATTTGATATATAAGGGTATGCATTTGTAGTGTTAACGTATGAGTCTATGTGAACCAGAATGTATGTTGGATCATATGTGTGTTGGTGGGTGCTGTTCATTGTGTGGCTTGATGGAGATGGATAGTGAGCCATGGTAAGAGTGTGGGAGGGACTGTCGTTATGGCTGGATGTAGCTTTATATCTCCTGATGGATCAGTGTCAGCACTTCACTTCTGGGGCTCAAGAGGTGCACCTAATGGTTGATCATCTCATCTCCTTTCTCTGTCACTGTCCTGTTTCTCTCTGTCGCTTTCTGTGTATGTCTCTGTCCCTTTCTCTTCCTGTTTCTGTCTCTATCTCTTCCTCTGTTTCTGTCTCTGCCTGTTGCTATGTCTTTTTCTCTCTCTGTTTCTGTCTGTCTCTGCCTCTGTTTCTCTCTCGCTCTGATTCTCTCTTTCTTTGTCTGTCACTATGCCTCTGTCTCTTCCTGTCTCTGTCTCTTCCTCTGTCTCTGTCTGTTTCTTTCACTGTGTCGATGTCTCTCTCACACACCCACACAAACACATACACATATCAAGGTGTGCACCCCCATAAGACGTTGTTCCAGCCTACTATCTTCAGGCAACTCTGAACAGCCAGTGTGTAATTACACCTCTGCTCTTGCTGTGATTTGATAGATTATTAGATGTTCTTCATTGTTTTATACAGATGTCTTTTATTTTATTTTTTTAAAGAATTTGTTTGATTTCATGGATTGTGTTACCTCTTTGAGTAAAAAGGTTCCTTCCTGTTGCATCTGTTTGTCAAGAAACAAAACTCATATCATGCTTATCCTGTATATAGTGGAAGTAAAATAGGGAAGGACTGTCATAATAATCCAAGAGCTAGCTCCCATCAACCACTGCTGTTTCAAAGATGTGCTTTTTTTTCTCAAATTGTTTTCTTCAAAATGACCTTCTTTGGTCCTTTCAGTCACTGTGAATATGCCTGCAGAAGAAGCACATCATTATGCTCTATTTTCTGTCCGCAACTGGAGGCATGGCACGTTGGTGTTAGAGGGAAAAAACAATGCTGTCTTGGGAATTGACAGGATTTCAAACGTATTGTCATGCATACGCTCACAGCAAAATAACGCATGCTGCGTCATTGATATAAGAGTGGGCTCAAAATTGAGAAATCCACGGCATTAATGATGTACAGCGTGATGAATGTATCACTCAATGATGTACAGCGTGATGAATGTATCACTCAGTGATGTACAGCGTGATGAATGTATCACTCAGTGATGTACAGCGTGATGAATGTATCACTCAGTGATGTACAGCGTGATGAATGTATCACTCAGTGATGTACAGCGTGATGAATGTATCACTCAGTGATGTACAGCGTGATGAATGTATCACTCAGTGATGTACAGCGTGATGAATGTATCACTCAGTGATGTACAGCGTGATGAATGTATCACTCAGTGATGTACAGCGGGATGAATGTATCACTCTATGAGGTACAGCGGGATGAATGTATCACTCAGTGATGTACAGCGTGATGAATGTATCACTCAGTGATGTACAGCGTGATGAATGTATCACTCAGTGATGTACAGCGTGATGAATGTATCACTCAGTGATGTACAGCGTGATGAATGTATCACTCAGTGATGTACAGCGTGATGTGCTCAACACACTGATGGACGTTTCTTACTGTGTTCTTTCTGTAAACCTACTATGTTTTGTGTAGTATGTGTGTATCCTTGTAGATGCAGACATTTTTATGTTTACATGACCCTTGTGTTTTTTCCCCTCCACAGCTGCAGTACTTAAGTATGAGAATAACGTGATGAACATCCGGCAGTTCAACTGCTCCCCTCATCCCTACTGGCTGCCCAACTTCATGGACGTATTCACCTGGTCCCTGCCGTTTGTGGGGGAGAAAGGTACCACTACCATCCTTTCCCAATCCTTAGTAGACCATATCTATGTGTAATGATGACTATATGCGCTGTTTTAATAATTTTAATCATTCATTTGAGCTGAGTGGTGAGAGACATCTTCATTTGCTAGTCTAGACAAACATTCAGCAGGACACATCCATGTTCTCTGACTGATGGGCTCAGAGATGACCGTGTTCTTCTAGATTTACCCTCTTGCTACATTTTATCGTAAACAAATATGTACAGCAGCGCCCTCATCTGATAGCTTTTGACCTCTCTCCAGTCACAGAGATGCTGGTGAACGTGTTGAGCATCTGCTCTGACGACGAGCTCATGAACGACGGAGACGACCTAGAGATCTTAGATGGTGAGTCACTGGTATACAGTACTGTTAAGAGCCCATTAGAACTGCAGCGTCTCACACTCTTCTCCCTGGCATACAGTAGGTCCCGATAAACAAGTAAAAGCATGTACTATTATGGTATTCGTAGATGATATGTCCTCTGGGTGTTTATTTTTTTATGAGGGGCTCATTGAATTACCAGTAAAGAATATATATGGATCATTTCAATGTGGCCCATAGACTCACTCCTGATATCTGAAAATGAGTGTTGTCTCTTTCTAGCCAATGCAGCTGCAGCTCGGAAGGAGGTGATCAGGAACAAGATCCGTGCCATTGGGAAAATGGCCACGATGTTCAAAGTGCTTCGGTAAAAACGTTCTCCACCTCGCCTCACATCAGCCTTCTACTGTAGCTGTTGCACATGAACACATCTCTAATACTGAGCATAGAGTTATTAAAATAGAGTGGATATACAGTAGAAGCATACATGAGTGACCATTGTGGATGTCCTCTGACCTGTATGTGGTGCTGTTCCGTGTGTCCTGCAGGGAGGAGAGTGAGAACGTGTTGACGCTGAAGGGTCTGACGCCTACTGGCATGCTGCCCAGTGGTGTGCTCTCCGGGGGCAAACAGACCCTACAGAGTGGTGAGGACGAGGCCCAGGCCAGGGCTGTTCTATCCCTCCCTCCCTCCCCTCACTGTCTGTCCGTTCCTCTTTCTATCACTGTGACTCTTCTCTTTGTCACAGTCTCCGTCGCTCTCCCTCTCTCCGTGGGTCTTTGTCTTCGTATTCGTCCTCTGGTCCCTTTGTTTCTGACCCAGGTTTGGGCAGCCATCCTTGACTCTGGAGACCTGCACATTCTGCCCCCTTTAGCTACAGCTGACACTAGAGAGAGAGAGAGAGAGACAGTCATTTCACCATCTCACCTCACCAGTCATCTCACCTCACCAGTCATCTCGCCATCTCACCTCACCATTGACCTCGTCATCTCACTTCACCAGTCACCTCGTCATCTCACCTCACCAGTCACCTCGTCATCTCACCTCACCAGTCATCTCACCTCACCAGTCATCTCACCAGTCATCTTGCCATCTCACCTCACCAGTCATCTCATCTCACCAGTCATCTCACCTCACCAGTCATTTCGCCATCTCACCTCACCAGTCATCTCACCTCACCAGTCATTTCGCCATCTCACCTCACCAGTCATCTCGCCATCTCACCTCACCAGTCATCTCGCCATCTCACCTCACCAGTCATCTCACCTCACCAGTCATCTCACCTCACCAGTCATCTCACCTCACCAGTCATTTCGCCATCTCACCTCACCAGTCATCTCGCCATCTCACCTCACCAGTCATCTCACCTCACCAGTCATCTCACCTCACCAGTCATTTCGCCATCTCACCTCACCAGTCATCTCGCCATCTCACCTCACCAGTCATCTCACCTCACCAGTCATCTCACCTCACCAGTCATTTCGCCATCTCACCTCACCAGTCATCTCACCTCACCAGTCATTTCGCCATCTCACCTCACCAGTCATCTCGCCATCTCACCTCACCAGTCATCTCACCTCACCAGTCATCTCACCTCACCAGTCATCTCACCTCACCAGTCATTTCGCCATCTCACCTCACCAGTCATCTCACCTCACCAGTCACCTCGTCATCTCACCTCACCAGTCATCTCGTCATCTCACCTCACCAGTCACCTCGTCATCTCACCTCACCAGTCACCTCGTCATCTCACCTCACCAGTCACCTCGTCATCTCACCTCACCAGTCACCTCGTCATCTCACCTCACCAGTCACCCCGTCATCTCACCTCACCAGTCACCTCGTCATCTCACCTCACCAGTCAGCTCATCATCTCACCTCACCAGTCAGCTCATCATCTCACCTCACCAGTCAGCTCATCATCTCACCTCGCCAGTCGTCTCTCACCAGTCTTCTCACCATCTCACCTCACCAGTCATCTCTTCATGTCATCTCGTCATCTCACCTCGCCAGTCGTCTCACCTCGTCATCTCACCTCGCCAGTCGTCTCACCTCACCGTCTCACCTCGCCAGTCGTCTCTCCTCACCATCTCACCTTGCCAGTCGTCTCACCTCGCCAGTCGTCTCACCTCGCCAGTCGTCTCTCACCAGTCATCTCACCATCTCACCTCACCAGTCATCTCACCATCTCACCTCACTGTCTCACCTCGCCAGTCGTCTCACCTCGTCATCTCACCTCGCCAGTCGTCTCACCTCGCCAGTCATCTCACCTCACCAGTCATCTCACCATCTCACCTCACCAGTCATCTCACCATCTCACCTCACTGTCTCACCTCGCCAGTCGTCTCACCTCGTCATCTCACCTCGCCAGTCGTCTCACCTCGCCAGTCATCTCACCTCACCAGTCATCTCACCATCTCACCTCACCAGTCATCTCACCATCTCACCTCACTGTCTCACCTCGCCAGTCGTCTCACCTCGTCATCTCACCTCGCCAGTCGTCTCACCTCGTCATCTCACCTCGCCAGTCGTCTCACCTCGCCAGTCGTCTCACCTCGCCAGTCATCTCACCTCACCAGTCATCTCACCATCTCACCTCACCAGTCATCTCACCTCACCTGTGTTTACTCCCATTGAGTTGACCTTCGAAATTCTGGATTCCTCCCACGAGTTCAGTCAGGTCCTGTGGCCCTCCAGAGTCTCTCAAGCCCAGCCTTCCCCAGGCCTCTGGCCACTCAGTCTGGCTGTGTTGCTGCGGCACATGCGTCTCTCACTGCCTGGTCTCTTGCTGGTCTCTAGCTAGCTGCCTACCTACCGCCGGGGGCTGCATTCTGCATTCTGCATGGCTTTGTCAGAAGTAACTCGCTCCCCTCCTTTCCCCCCCCAGCCACCACCGAGGCCATTGAAGCAATCGACACAGAAACTGAGGACGGAGAAGGTAAAGCTGTGTCCCCCACCCCACTCCTCTCAGCAGGCTGGCCTGCAGGACATGCATTGGGTCAACTACCCATCAGTTACAATAGTAGTACATATTCAGCCTGCATTTAACAACTTATCAGGGGGACAGTTGGATTTAGAATGGGTAGCACGGAACTTTGCAGTATCTTGATTACAAGATATCTCAACTATATCAGTTATGATGTAAGGATCAAGAGATGTATTTTACATTAATTACATGGTGTGCTCAGGAAAAACAAAGCCTTTTCGAAGTTTGATCAAGTTTGATGCCTTACACATAAATATAAACACATGGATTTGTTATTGTATGTAAGTAATTTAAGTCATGCAAAGTGAGGTGCTACCAAGAGCTGCATGATAGTTTTGGGTATCTTTTTATGCTCAGGCATGATTCCTTCTTTTATTTTTTGGATCTGGCTTATCTTCCGCCCCCATCTGGTTCAAAGATGCATCGCATGCAGGGAGAACAGGAGACAGGCGAGCGCTAAGGTGAAATACAGTATGCATCATGAAGTCAAATGAATGGTATCATGAGCATGATGTGTCATCTATGTGAACAATAGAGTCTCCAAAGATAGTGAATAAATGAAGATGTCCCACTCAGGCCATTTACCATTGAATTTTTTTTTTTAGAGATCCGGTCTGCTTAAGGAGTGGCTCTCCAATAGGCACCAATGCGTTAGCAGCTGGGTCTGGTCTGCTTAGTTTGTTGTCTGTATATGAACCAGAAAAAAGGAGCGTGTGAGATGTCTCGCTTCCTCTTCCGTCTCTGGAGTCTCTGGACACCTGATGCTCTCACAATGACCTGACAATGTCATGATGCAGCATTTGACAGCTGCAGTTAAACATCTACCTGCATCGCGACAGGCTTAAGTGAACGAGCATGAACTAATACACGTGATACACATGATTACACATGATTATGTCATGCAACTGGTACTGTAATGTCATGTTGGCTTCATGATACATAATTATAACAACCGTAAACAAGGGTGCTATTCTAGCAAACAAGGGTGCTTTTCCACGAGGGGAAGTTTGTCTAAGTTATTAAAGGAGGGTGCCATTCTAGTAAATGAGGGTGAAATTCTAGTAAAGGAGGGTTCTATTGTTGTAAACAGGTGTACTATTCTAGTAAACAAGGGTTCTATTGTTGTAAACAAGTGTGCAATTCTAGTAAAGGAGGGTTCGATTGTTGTAAACAAGTGTGTTATTCTAGTAAAGGAGGGTTCTATTGTTGTAAACAAGTGTGTGATTCTAGTAAACGAGGGTTCTATTGTTGTAAACAACTGTGCGATTCTAGAAAAGTAGGGTTCTATTGTTGTAAACAAGTGTGCTATTCTAGTAAAGTAGGGTTCTATTGTTGTAAACAAGTGTGCTATTCTAGTAAAGGAGGGTTCTATTGTTGTAAACAAGTGTGCTATTCTAGTAAAGGAGGGTTCTATTGTTGTAAACGTTGTAAATCGTGGTTGTTTGTCTGTGAGTTGCTGGCTGAGTGTCGTTGACTCATTCTCTCAGATATTTCTTTCAGAGGAGCCTGTGGATATCTTAAGGTTTCTGATATCACTCTGTCCACAATTAAATCTATTCAAATCGTCTTTATTTTACTCTCAGCTGTGTTCAGATGTCTTTCAATACTTGTGTCAAAATATCTTTGAATTCACAATGCTAGCTTTGACTGCTGTGTGACATGAGAACGTAGCAAAAGTATAAACATTTTCAAGGGCTGCGTTTAGACAGGCAGCCCATTTCTATCCTCTGCCGAGTCCCCAACAACTGGATATTCCAATTTTCATGGGAAATAGAAAGAAAGCCTGCGACACGACTTCTGCTTTTGGACATTACCAAGGCGACACTCCATCTTAACTCCTCCTCCACATTTACTGGATTGGTTGAACAGTGCAGAAGAGAACCTCCCCCGCCAGTTTTTTTTCTTCTTAAGACCAGTATGTTTCTTTTACGCCTGCAACATTAGGTGATATTTTGATCAATCACATCAGATCTTTTCACAGCAGATTTTTTTTCAAAGCTGATCTGATTGGTCAAAAGACCAGAATTGGGTTGAATCAGAATTGGGTTGCCTGTCTAAATGAAGCCTTACATTCAGGCCAAAGTATGGTACTTCCCAATAATATTTTATGTAAAAAGCATATAATGTAGGTTATGTTTAACCATTTTCCTATGAGAGTGCACAAAGAGGTATATCAAAGGATTTAAAATCAAGGTTTATAATTTATAAATTATGTCATGATACAGTGATACTGATTCCCTGTATGTCCTCTCTCTCCTCCCACCTGTCCTCCCTGCAGCCATCCGTGGGTTCTCTCCCCAGCATAAGATTGCCAGCTTCGAGGAGGCCAAGGGCCTAGACCGTATCAATGAGCGCATGCCTCCCCGAAGAGTCGGGGTCAACCACGTGGGACAGTCCATGGGCAAGATGAACATGTCCGAGGCCAACGGCACGGAAGACAATGACAATGACGACAGCAACAGCCAGTGATGTTTTGCCCCGCGGCCCGCCCCAGAGTCCATGTGACTGCCGTGCTGTGCGCCAAGACATCGCCAAATCGTGATATCAGGCCTCAGAATATAGACATAACATAACACACCCACAGACAACACAACATCTGCATCTACCGCCTGCTGCTCTTTCATCCAATTAGAGAAACAAATCAAATGTTACATCTCGTTCAAATGGGTCAGGTGGTTTATTTTTTAGACGCCAGGTCCCCACAAAGGGAAACTGAGCACAGAAGGGAGTGGGGCCAGAGCTTAGGACAGGGAGGAGGAGAGGAGAGGCCAGCGGGGCGGGATGTAGGGGAACCTGTTGGGATGAGGGCCAGGGGTGTGGTCCTGTGGGTGTGTTTGTTGTTCCCTCTCTCAATCCGATCACAGACCAAGTGGGCAGGGTTTGGAGTCCCACGCGTTCTCCCATGTCTGTTACAGTACGTCCTCATGGGGTCTGACACCAGACACTCTGGTACAGTACCATGTCACACACACATTTTACTATTTTGAATCAGAGTTTCATTCAAGATCTCATCTCATACAGAAATGATCTCGCTAGTCAACATGTTTTGCTACTAGTATTAATGAATACAAATAAAAAAATACTAAATCTTGTTTGTAAGAAAGGACATTTGAAAATGAAAAATATGTAGATTTTACTACTTGCAATGCGATCTTACCTGAAAACTTTTCTTTCTTGATTTATTTTGTGGTAAGATGCCATGAGCCTGCGGGGGAAGGGGTAGGGGTGGAACATGGGCTTGACTATGGCCTCTCCACCAACCAAAGCCACAGTCTGTCATGTCCCAGCTCGGGGTCTACCTTCTGTCACCCTCTACCTGATTGTTTCTCACCTGCCTGTAACTAAAGAGAGAATGCACATAGAACGTCAAATCTTCTGTTGCAGTAAAAAATGATCTAAAATATATATATATAATGAGTTATAAAGATGGACAATAACGAAGACAACGTTTTTTAACAGCATCCACGGTATGGAACGCATCGATGCATGCAATTAAGTTCCTTATTGATATGTGACATTATAATTGTGATGTTTCAATATAGTAGACTTGAATTATTTATTTCATCAAATTTTCTTTGTAAAGTTGCCCTTTGTTTTTTATATAATAATTTTTTATTCTTGCGTCCTTTGATTATTTTGTTTTTCATTTTTTTTCATCAATATTTTGAGTTTTTTACATTACTCTTGGTTTATTTAATTTGATTGTTTTGCTGTACAGTCACATATGCTCTTTTTAAGGTGTGAAGCCTTTTTCTGTTCTGTTGGTGTACAGAAGTTGTTCAATTGTGTGAATGAACATATTACTCAGTGAAAAGCAACATTCAGGCTGCCAAAGCATGATCGCATGGTTTGTTCAAATGTAAACAAATTGGACACAATGAAAATCCTGTGTCTCACTTACTTTTAAAAGGAAAACAATATATTCTCATTATAATTCTTGATGATATTGGTATTATTCTCACAATTAAGCTTAAGGTTATTTTTTCCTTCCACTGTTTTCTGATCCTTGTTTGGTCTAGACGTGGTTTATTTTGAAGAAGGAATTTCATGGATTTTGTGACAGTTTTTTCTTGTAATTTTCTCCGGAACTAAGTTTTGCCATTTGACTTCATAAACGATACACACATTGTAAGCATGCCCTATGGGACAAATCACGTTTTTTACTCTTGAATAAAATATGCATGAACCAATAGTGTGGCTTCCAGTTTCTCATCAATAGATAGGAAATATATTCTCACATTGTGCAACATGATGGGACTAGGATGCCTTTTCACAATTTAGGCCGCGCCCAATACAATATGCTCCGTGGGATAAAGTTACATAAACATTTACGTCATTTAGCAGACGCTCTTATCCAGAGCGACTTACAGTAGCGAATGCATACATTTCATACAATTTCATACTTTTTTTTCTGTGTGTGTGTGTGTGTGTGTGTGCGTGTGTGTGTAAAATGTGCAGCTTCACTGTTTTCAAGGGAACTGCTTTTTCACAGTCAACCTGAATCCCAAACAGTGGGCGAATGTGCTTTTCTCTACAGTTTCCATGAGGGCATTCCATCTGCTTCCTGCCATTCTTCCACAGGAAATTCTGGGAACAGCGTCAGACAGGCCATGGCAACCACTCCCACCTCACACTGAACCCACGGTAGAGGGCAAGTAACTACTAACCACCACTCTATGCAACACGACGGCAACATCTCGCTTCCAGGACCTTAACCATACTCTCTCATTAACACAGGCAAATACACACAGACACACACTCAGGCCACAAGTTGAGAGAGCTGCCATACACGGACACACTCAGAGAGACTCCATACTCTCTCTAGTACGTTCATGACAGTGGGTTCTCTTGCCCTGAGTGACCCCACACATTTTACACATTCAATAATACATACACACAGTGGGAATTTGCAAAGCTCCAGACAGAGGAAAAGCTGTGGATTTGGACATGGATCTGCTTCTGTATCCTGTCCCTCTGCTGAGTGTGTTTCTCCTCATTCCAGCCGGTAGGTTTAGATTAATAAAGGCAACACGGTCAGATTACGGGTACTAGTCTTACATAGATATTGCTTCAATAGTCTTTCAACTCTCTGTTTGACATCCAATTTGTTTAACGTATTACTTTGAGCAGTTTCCTCTCTTGATAGAAATTGTACTTGTACATTAAACGTATCACGCTAGAGAAACAGGAGATGACTAAATATAGTGCTTTTTAATGATATCAGATGTGTTTAATTAGCCAGAGGACAAAAGCTGTTTTGATACTGTGATGTTCAGTGGAAGCTAGACCTTACTAGAGCTGTCTGTTACAGTTTCAGCCCAATCTGCCATCAATCAGACCAACCAGATAGAGGTTACCATGGGTGAGTTTAGACCTAGTTGGCTTTAACTCTCTGACTCTGGTTAAGAATGAATTCATTTGGTTGGATAAATTATTTTGACTGGGGACTGCTTGATCACCAGAGCTGTTTAACCATCCTCAGAAACTGATATTGTAGTCAACATTCAAGAATCACCTGACCATGTAGGTCACTGTTATTTGATGAAGATATTTCAACCCACAGTGACCTCACCCACAACACTGTCATCCAACACTATTCATGTGGCTGGCAGCGCAACCACCCCAACTACAGCCCATCCAATGACTGATGTGACATCATCCCCAGCAACCTCACCGCCAGGTAACTCTGGTCTTCTATAGGGCTTATCTGCTGTGTTTTCTCACTGCTTATGTTTGAGTAGAACTGAGAGAAAGTATTGTGTTTATTTTGTTGTTTTTCTAGGGAACAACCCTCTTGTGACAACCCTCAGTGTCCTGCAGTCAACAACCTCACCTGGTAATACAGAGAAAATGTAGCATTCTGTACTAAATCAAAATCAAATCCAATGTTATTGGTCACATACACATATTTAGCAGATGTTATTGCGGGTGTAGCGAAATCCTTGTGTGACTAGCGTCCAACAGAGGGCTACAATAAACCTAAGGCAGTAAGAGTTTTGTTGATGTTGTTGTGGATGTGTTTCAGGAAATACCAGCAGTGACAATGAGACACCCACATCCTCAATTCCACTATCGTGTCCTAATGTCAGAAGCTCTGCTCAGACTAAAATACCTAGTACGCACTCACAAGACACTACTGCTGGACCAGGTAAACACTATTTCTCTGTCTGTCTTAGTCCTCTGTCTACTGATGACAAGTTGATGTGCCTTTTGTCTGAATGCTGTGCTTTACAGAGGTGAGGAATTCTGAGAAAGCCATGTGTCATTCACAGGGGACATTTTTTTACTTTTTTTTATTTAACCTTTATTTAACCAGGTAAGCTAGTTGAGAACAAGTTCTCATTTACAACTGTGACCTGGCCATGTCACTTGTGTGTTATGATCACAAGCTGCATTTACGGTCAACCTTACATGTGTGCCGTATAACAATCTCCATGTCCTAATATCTTTGAAAATGAGCATTTCTCATGTGGTGTTTGCTGTAAGTTGACTTACATGCCTGTTTATGTGTTCAGTCTTAGGATCAACAGCTGCTGCAACAGCAACTACTTCGACCTCTGTGACTTCCCCTGAGGGACCCAAAGGGACACACACAGACATCCCTCCCACTCAGTCACCGGACAAGAGCCTCACCATGCTCGCCTTTGGTACCCTTAACGATACAGGATGATGATGATGATGACGATGATTAAAACGTTGTTATGTAACAGTGCAATGTTAATATCCTATACTCAGGTGGAGTACAACTAACTCTGTCTGGGATGTTGCTCCCCTACAGGTGTCATGAGTTTAATCCTCATTCTCGTCATTATCATGGTGGTTTTAGTAACAGTGGTCAACCTAAAAGACAAGTGCAGCAACTCCAAGGAGGAAGGTAAATGTAAAGGATGATCATTCATGTGAGAAAATGGATACATGAGAGTAACAGTATCTATATGTATGTTATGTGTATCCATGTTAACACCTGTAAAGATCTCTCTTCTTAGACGCTAACTACCATTAGCGTTTATTCATGAAGGTATCTTCTGGCCGGGGGAGTTTTGTTAAGTGCCCTGACGCTTGTTCTGAACGTTAACACACTTTGGCTTGCGGTACGGTTTTGGAAACATAAGGAATGTATCTTTCATGTCAGTGAGAAATTATATATATTTTTAAATGTAAATTACCACACACCTTTATAGGGTTAGGGTTAGTGTTCCCCCACGGCCATATTCCCATGTTACAGCGCTTGTTTAAGGAAGACAGACAACGGAGATAACCACATGTACTAATTAGCTATATAGCACGCTCCTAACATCTGTGTGGAAGCATAACTCGGAAGGAAGTGTAGTGGAACTGTAGTTTGTCAGCCGTATGCATCTGTGCAAACCTGCTACAGTAAGTGTATATTTTTTATTTGAAAGATTTTTTCCCACTGATATGAAAGATGCGTTCCAATTTGTAAGTCGCTCTGGATAAGAGCGTCTGCTAAATGACTTAAATGTAAATGTAAATATGTTTAGAAAAAGTGTATCGCAAGCGATGATTATTGACGTTGCTAAACATTAAAACAGAGCTCCTGGATTACAGTTCACATGGTCCCACCGGTAAGCAGCGCTTATAGCTGAGAACCCTTGGGATAAGGCAGAATGCCTTGTTCATGCCTGGGGTTCTCCAAAGCTATGGCCATGCCAGCTTGAGAAGAGAGTAGTTATAGTAAATGAAGAGTATCATGTCAAACATGCCAGACAAAGAGAATCACCACAGTTTCTGTTCCACAGGTAAAAAGAGCAGTGATTCTGTGGTGTCTGAAAGGTATGCACACCAAAGTATACACATGCATAGTGTTGATAGGGTACGACAAAACTGAATGTGTCTCTGTTTATGTTTGTAATTCATCTATTTTTTTCCATAGCAATGTCACGTTTAGTGGAGAAAAAGAGAGCATCACTTTGATCTCCATGAAGACCATTAACACAGAAACTGGTAGGGAAAATGTCACAGTAGTGCTTCACTTTGAAATAGTCCCCAAACCAATATTGAGGGGCCTCTGTTTTTGTTCCTTATAATAGTTATAATTGCTGATGATTATTGGGGGGAAATTGGCTTGATATTCACAGTGATACAAGACATGTGGGAGTATGGTGTGAGCCTAAAACATCTCTCTCTTTTTCCCCAGACACAGACTCCCCCCAGGTCTCCTCCATTCACAGTACAACACTGGACTATGAGGAGCAGGAGCTAAACAGGGACCTACTGAACAATAAGGTGGGCTCAGGAAATAACTCTTCACCAGCACTAACTGCAATGGATACAACCACTTCTTATAGAGAATAGATAAAAGCACATATCCAATGGATTGAAGTTAATATTGCATATTGTGTTCTTTTTTTCAGCTGGTGTGAAAATAAAGACCCTAGATGTTCCGTTCCAAAACACAGAAATCACCAAACTACTCAAACAAAATAGTACAGTGATTGTTCTATACATCTGAGATCAAGTTACCTGGAGTCCACACAGCACCTGAATTCATACCTGTGGGGATATTATACATTAAGCTAGAACTAGGCCTATCATTGTGTCTGATGTTGCCATTCTAATACAAATATCACATGTATTTGTGTGATGATATCAAAACTGCCTTTATGGAGATAATGTTGTGTGTTCTGTTTCATATATTTTGTAATTTTATTTCACCTTTATTTAACCAGGTAGGCCAGTTGAGAGCAAGTTCTCATTTACAACTGCGACCTGGCCAAGATAAAGCAAAGCAGTGCGACAAAAACAACACAGAGTTACACATGGGATAAACAAACGTACAGTCAATAACACAATAGAAAAATCTGTTTACAGTGTGTGCAAATTAAGTAAGGAGATAAGGCAATAAATAGGCCAATAGTGGCGAAGTATTTCAAATTTAGCAATTTACACTGGAGTGATATGTGCAGATGAGGATGTGCAAGTAGAAATACTGGTGTGCAAAAGAGCAGAAAAACAAAAACAAATATGGGGAGGAGGTAGGTAGTTGGTTGGATGGGCTATTTACAGATGGGCTGTGTACAGCTGCAGCGATCAGTAAGCTGCTCTGACAGCTGACGCTTAAAGTTAGTGAGGGAGATATAAGTCTCCAACTTCAGTGATTTTTGCAATTCGTTCCAGTCATTGGCAGCAGAGAACTGGAAGGAAAGGCGGCCAAACGAGGTGTTGGCTTTGGGGATGACCAGTGAAATATACCTGCTGGAGTGCATGCTGCGGGTGTTGCTATGGTGAGATAAGGCGGAGCTTTACCTAGCAAAAACGTATAGATGACCTGGAGCCAGTGGGTTTGGCGACGAATATGTTTTTCACCTTTATTTAACCAGGTAGGCAAGTTGAGAACAAGTTCTCATTTACAATTGCGACCTGGCCAAGATAAAGCAAAGCAGTTCGACAACATACAACAACACAGAGTTACACATGGAGTAAACAACATACAGTCAATAATACAGTAGAAAGAAAAAAAAATGTAGCGAGGACCAGCCAACGAGAGCATACAGGTCACAGTGGTGGGTAGTATATGGGGCTTTGGTGACAAAACGGATGGCACTGTGATAGACTGCATCCAATTTGCTGAGTAGAGTGTTGGAGGCTATTTTGTAAATGACATCGGCAAAGTCAAGGATCGGTAGGATAGTCAGTTTTACGAGGGTATGTTTGGCAGCATGAGTGAAGGAGGCTTTGTTGCGAAACAGGAAGCCGATTCTAGATTTAACTTTGGATTGGAGATGCTTAATGTGAGTCTGGAAGGAGAGTTTACAGTCTAACCAGACACCTAGGTATTTATAGTTGTCCACATATTCTAAGTCAAAACCATCCAGAGTAGTGATGCTAGTCAGGCGGGCGGGTGCGGGCAGCGATCAGTTGAAGAGCATGCATTTCGTTTTACTTGCATTTAAGAGCAGTTGGAGGCCACGGAAGGAGTGTTGTATGGCGTTGAAGCTCGTTTAGAGGTTGTTAACACAGTGTCCAAAATAGGGCCAGATGTGTACAGAATGGTGTCGTCTGTGTAAAGGGGGATCAAAGAATCACCCACAGCAAGAGTGACATCATTGATAAATACAGAGAAAAGAGTTGGCTCGAGAATTGAACCCTGTGGCACCCCCATAGAGACTGCCAGAGGTCCGGAAAACAGGCCCTCCAATTTGACACACTGAACTCTATCTGAGAAGTAGTTAGTGAACCAGGCGAGGCAGTCATTTGAGAAACCAAGGCAGTTGAATCTGCCGATAAGAATACGGTGATTGACAGAGTCGAAAGCATTGGCCAGATCGATGAAGACGGCTGCACAGTACTGTATTTTATCAATGGCGGTTATGATATCGTTTAGGACCTTGAGTGTGGCTGAGGTGCACCCGTGACCAGCTCGGAAACCAGACTGCATAGCGGAGAAGGTACGGTGGGAATCGAAATCGTCGGTGATCTATTTGTTCACTTGGCTTTCGAAGACTTTAGAAAGGCAGGGCAGGATGGATATAGGTTTGTAACAGTTTGGGTCTAGAGTGTCTCCTCCTTTGAAGAGGGGGATGACCCTGGCCACTTTCCAATCTTCAGGAATCTCAGACGGTACAAAAGAGAGGTTGAACAGACTAGTAATAGGTGTTGCAGCAATTGCGGTGGATAATTTTCGGAAGAGAGGGTCCAGATTGTCTAGCCCAGCTGATTTGAAGGGATCCAGATTTTGCCGCTCTTTCAGAACATCATCTGTCTGGATTTGGATGAAGGAGAAGTGGGGGGGGGGCAGTTGCTACAGGGGGTGCAGAGCTGTTGGCCGGGGTTGGGGTAGCCAGGTGGAAAGTATGGCCAGCCGTAGAGAAATGCTTATTGAAATTCTCGATTACCGTGGTGAGGTGACATTGTTTCCTAGTCTCAGTGCAGTGGGCAGCTGGTAGGAGCTACTCTTATTTTCCATGGACTTAGTGCTGCAGGATGCACATTTCTGTTTGAAAAAGCTAGCCTTTGCTTTCCTCACCGTGTGTATTGGTTCCTGACTTCCCTGAAAAGTTGCATATCGCGGGAACTATTCGAAGCTAGTGCAGTATGCCACAGGGTGTTTTTGTGCTGGTCAAAGGCAGTCATGTCTGGAGTGAACCAAGGGCTATATCTGTTCTTAGTTCAATTTTTACATCTAGCTTAGATTTCTACATCTAGCTTAGATTGTAGGACAGCTGGGGTGTTAAGCATATCCCAATTTAGGTCACCTAGCAGTACAAACTCTGACGATAGATGGGTGGCCTTCAATTCATATATGGTGTCCAGGACACAGCTGGGAGCTGAGGGGGGTCTATAACAAGCGGCAACAGCGAGGGACTTATTTCTGGAGAGATGGATCTTTAAAAGTAGAAGCTCGAACTGTTTGGGCATAGACCTGGATAGTATGACAGAACTCTGCAGGCTATCTCTACAGTAGATTGCAATTATGCCCCCTTTAGCAGTTCTGTCTTGACGGAAAATGTTGTAATTGGGGATGGACATTTCAGAATTTTTGGTGACCTTCCTAAGCCAGGATTCAGTCACGGCTAGGACATCAGGGTTGGAGGAGTGTGCTAAAGCAGTGAATAAAGCAAACTTAGGGAGGAGTCTTCTGGTTTTAACATGCATGAACCCAAGGCATTTGCGGTTGCAGAAGTCAGCAAATGAGAGCACCTCGGGACACACAGGGCCTGGTTTAACCTCTACATCACCAGAGGATGACGGTACGGCTAAAGGCTATAAGAACTGGTTGTCTAGTACTTTGGGAACAGAGAATAAAAGGAGCAGATTTCTGGGCGTGGTAGGATAGATTCAGGGCATAGTGTACAGACAAGAGTATGGTAGGGTGTGAGTACAGTGGGGGTAAACCTAGGCATTGAGTGACAATGAGAGAGGTTGTATCTCTGGAGGCGCCAGTTAAGCTAGGTGCGGTCTCCGCATGTGTGGGGGGTGGGACAAGGGGGCTATCTGAGTGATGTTGAGCGGGACTAGGAGCTCCGCAGTAAAATAAAACAAGGAGTGCTGCCCTAAACAACAGTATACAAGGCATATTAACATTAGAGAAAGGCATAAAGCAATCAGGGGTGGCAGGGTAGCCTAGTGGTTAGAGCGTCAAACTAGCAACCGCAAGGTTGCAAGATCGAATCCCTGAGCTGACAAGGTAAAAGTCTGTTGTTGTTCCCCTGAACAAGGCAGTTAACCCACTGTTCCTAGGCTGTCATTGAAAATAAGAATTTGTTCTTAAATAAAGGTGTTTATTGGGAGAGCTAAGACAACAATGGGTAAAGAGCTAGGACAACAACAATGGGTAAATGGCAATGAATGGGCAGAGAGGGTCAGTTAGCTACACACAGGGCTTGAGGCTGGGGTTGACAGATAAACAAAATGAAGTACTGTGTTAATGAACTGTCCAGCAGGGATCAGCTGTGTAGCCAAGAGATCATAGGGTCCAATGAGCAGCAATAGATGAAACAGGGAGCAGTTTGGTAGTCGATTATGACACTAGGCGAGTGGGAGACACGGTGTTCAGGAAGCTAGAGGGCCGGTGCCTAGCAGATGGATCATCACCAACATCCACAACCCAGAGGCTGGTTGAGATCACTTTGGCTGAATTATATCAGCAGACCAGTTGTGATGGATTGGTGGAGGGTCCAGGCCTATACAATGAGGGAAAAAAGTATTTGATCCCCTGCTTATTTTGTACGTTTGCCCACTGACAAAGAAATGATCAGTCTATAATTTTAATGGTAGGTTTATTTGAACAGTGCGAGACAGAATAACAACAAAAAAATCCAGAAAAACGCATGTCAAAAATGTTATAAATCGATATGCATTTTAATGAGGGAAATAAGTATTTGACGCCCTCTCAATCAGAAAGATTTCTGGCTCCCAGGTGTCTTTTATACAGGTAATGAGCTGAGGTTAGGAGCACACTCTTAAAGGGAGTGCTCCTAATCTCAGTTTGTTACCTGTATAAAAAACACCTGTCCACAGAAGCAATCAATCAGATTCCAAACACTCCACCATCGCCAAGACCAAAGAGCTCTCCAAGGATGTCAGGGACAAGATTGTAGACCTACACAAGGCTGGAATGGGCTACAAGACCATCGCCAAGCAGCTTGGTGAGAAGGTGACAACTGTTGGTGCAATTATTTGCAAATGGAAGAAACACAAAAGAACTGTCAATATCCCACGGCCTGGGGCTCCATGCAAGATCTCACCTCGTGGAATTGCAATGATCATGAGAACGGTGAGGAATCAGCCCAGAACTACACGGGAGGATCTTGTCAATGATCTCAAGGCAGCTGGGACCATAGTCACCAAGAAAACAATTGGTAACACACTACGCCGTGGAGGACTGAAATCCTGCAGCGCCCGCAAGGTCCCCCTGCTCAAGAAAGCACATATACATGCCCGTCTGAAGTTTGCCAATGAACATCTGAATGATTCAGAGGACAACTGGGTGAAAGTGTTGAGGTCAGATGAGACCAAAATGGAGATCTTTGGCATCAACTCAACTCGCCGTGTTTGGAGGAGGAGGAATGCTGCCTATGACCCCAAGAACACCATCTCCACCGTCAAACATGGAGGTGGAAACATTATGTGTTTTTCTGCCAAGGGGACAGGACAACTTCACCGCATCAAAGGGACAATGGACGGGGCCATGTACCGTCAAATCTTGGGTGAGAACCTCCTTCCCTCAGCCAGGGCATTGAAAATGGGTCGTGGATGGGTATTCCAGCATGACAATGACCCAAAACACACGGCCAAGGCAACAAAGGAGTGGCTCAAGAAGAAGCACATTAAGGTCCTGGAGTGGCCTTGCCAGTCTCCAGACCTTAATCCCATAGAAAATCTGTTGAGGGAGCTGAAGGTTCGAGTTGCCAAACATCAGCCTTGAAACCTTAATGACTTGGAGAAGATCTGCAAAGAGGAGTGGGACAAAATCCCTCCTGAGATGTGTGCAAACCTGGTGGCCAACTACAAGAAACGTCTGACCTCTGTGATTGCCAACAAGGGTTTTGCCACCAAGTACTAAGTCATGTTTTGCAGAGGGGTCAAATACTTATTTCCCTCATTAAAACGCAAATCAATTTATAACATTTTTGACATGCGTTTTTCAGGATTTGTTTGTTGTTATTCTGTCTCTCACTGTTCAAATAAACCTACCATTAAAATTATAGACTGATCATTTCTTTGTCAGTGGACAAACGTACAAAATCAGCAGGGGATCAAATACTTTTTCCCCTCACTGTATATATATACACTACCGTTCAAAAGTTTGGGGTCACTTAAAACATCCTTGTTTTTGAAAGAAAAGCACATTTTTTTGTCCATTAAAATAACATAAAATTGATCAGAAATACAGTGCAGACATTGTTAATGTTGTAAATGACTGTTGTAGCTGGAAACAGCCGATTTTTTTAATGGAATATCTACATAGGTGTACAGAGGCCGATTATCAGCAGCCATCACTCCTGTGTTCCAATGGCACGTTGTGTTAGCTAATCCAAGTTTATAATTTTAAAAGGCTAATTGATCATTAGAAAGCCCTTTTGCAATTATCTTAGCACAGCTGAAAACTGTTGTTCTGATTAAAGAAGCAATAAAACTGGTCTTCTTTAGACTAGTTGAGTATCTGGAGCATCAGCATTTTGTGGGTTTGTTTACAGGCTCAAAATGGCCAGAAACAGAACTTTCTTCTGAAACTCATCAGTCTATTCTTGTTCTGAGAAGTGAAGGCTATTCGATGTTTCCAGCTACAATAGTCATTTACAACTTTAACAATGTCTATACTGTATTTATGATCAATTTGAATGGACAATCGTTTGGCATTTCTTTATAAAAAAAGGACATTTCTAAGTGACCCCAAAATTTTGAACGGTAGTGTATATATATTTTTCTACTTTTGTAAATCATTTTTTTATTTGTGAATTACTGCTGCCAATAAAACAAAATACAGAATATACTGTTCACAAGACAACATTGTATAACTCTGTCTGAAATGTTTGTTATAATGCTACAACAATGCAGTGATCAGAAGCTGCAACAATGTCCAAAATAATCTACAAGTAACATTGCTGGACTACAGATGAGTCCATAGGTCAAGGGTGGAGGTTTTCCATTGGTCAACTTGGCTTTTAATTCTGCTTGTTTCCGCTTCCTGTTGGCAATGGAGGTTAATATCAAAGAAGCTCTGTGTTAATACGGGACTGGTTAATGTCGGTATTACATTTCTTCCCGTATTGCATGGATTTTAACTAGTTCAAGTTTTTCTGTTGGTATTTGGACGAATTGACTAGACGCTTACACCTGTGTTCATGTCTGGCTTCTAATGTGGGAGTCGTCACCGCTATGATACCTGATAGCTACGGTGAAATCTCAGAGCTAACCTATTGCTAGCTAGCTTGTTATCTGTAAACAAAGCTAGCTAGCTACCGTTAATTTCAGTTGACAGACAACGCCCAGGTACACCTCAACATAAAATAGCTATTAGCTAAATTCTTAAGATTTTAGGCAGTCAACCGCATTTGTGTAGCGAGTGTAGTTTTTTGAGGTTGCAGGCCTCGGTGGGAATAAGCTAACTAGCTAGCCATCGAATAGCTGTCATAATGGATAAACAGGAATCTGATCGATTGATAGAGAAAGCAAAGCTGTGCTTGCGGTCAGGGCGGAGAGAAAAAGCCCTTCAACTGTTGTATGAAGCCCAGAAAATATTCCCCAGCACCCGGGCCAGAGGTAAATGTGCCGTAATGGCTGTCTTGTCAATGTTAGCCTTGCTTGCCAACTTGAATGTTAAAATAGAAAGTGCAACGTCTGTATCTTGTGAATTTGATAATGTTGTTCCCATCGAATCAGTGAACATGTTAAGCGTATGTTATAGCTACATGTCATCTGAATGATATTTACAATGTGGTCGGTTTATAACGCAGGTAATATCTTTCGATAACTTGTGTGCCTGTAAACTAAAAGTGGATTTACTAGCCTGTAAACCACAATCCAATGTATAACGTTACGTTACGTTAGTAATGTTTCTTTCATTAACTTATCCGTGTTATTGCTCAACCTGGTGGTGCAGCTGCAACCAGCCAAACTGGTTAGTTAGTATCATTTTTGGTTAACTGTCTTAAGTAACTCGTCTGAATATAAGTGACTAGTACATAATATTACTTTAATACAGCGGTTCCCAACCTTTTCCCCTAGAGCCCCCATTTTCACATTTGAAAAATGTCATGCAAATTTATATGAACCCTCAATTTAATTATACATATTCTTGTTTACATAAAGTTTGTCAACAGATTCACACATTGCATGAGATTACTTCCAAAGCAAAGTCCAATTTATTTTACACCACAACTTTAGAATTTTGTAGTTAGGCCCAAATGGAATCTGCTGGAATTTGTTTTACTTTCTACAGAGATTTCTGGATAAAGCTTTTTTTTTAACTCTGGTGTATGTTTACACATCATGCAGTTGAATGGGACACTTAATTGTATACAAATAAAGGTAATCTGTTACATGTAAAACATTACACCCACATTTAACTTTTTTTATTTGAGTACAATCAGTGTAAACAGATGTGAATACATATAATATATACATAGTGTCATGAATTTAATGCTGTTTCTGCTAGAGTGAGTGAGAGAAATGTTCTGTGGGAAGAGTCAGCTCTTTTCTGCCTGGAGGATGTATGCATTTCAAATTAAAAACAATGAAGGAATGTGGCTTATACAACTCAGACCGTAAACTTGAATTAAATAACATATGTTTTTGTATGTAGGAACTAAGATTCAAGAATTTCATTGACAAAATGAGTCTTACACTGTAATACGTTGAACACTTATATCTGAACTTGAATCACTTGTTTGAAGAGTCAATCAGGCCGTCTGCTAAATAAACGAAACCTAGAGAGGTGTAGACAGAAATGTAACAGGGCCAACATCCTTTCCTAAAGACTGTGCCTTCAGAAAGTATTCACAGCCCTTGAATTTTTCCACATTTTGTTGTGTTACAGCCTGAATAAGAAGAGAGTGAGATCCACTGCTCTCACCTCTCTGGCATCAGTTTTGTCTATTGACATGCACCTGTGCATTTCAAAAATCTACCTGACACTCAGATATTTCTTTTACCAGCCAAAATATTTTTGGGGGCCAAAAAAAAAGAAAAAAAGATGAGCATGCTTTTGTAATGGTTCTAAAATAATATGTTACTAAGAAGTAATTATATATTTTGCTTCATTTTATTTCATTTTTTTGTGACCACATAGCATCTTGGGGGTGACAACATGGAAAGCCCTCGCGGGACCAAAATTGGGCGGGACCAAAATTGGGGGAGATGAACTTTAAGCAAATACTTTGCGACACACGTCATCATTGACCAGTTTAGTTTCCAGCCCCTACTCCCTCCAGTTTAGTTTCCAGCCCCTACTGGATTGGCTGTTGATACCTAGCCAGCTTGCTAGCACCAACATGAGGGCGAAGCAAGCGTGGCTATCCGAATTTACGCGTTAAAAGTATCTCTGCCGTGAGGTTGAGCGAGCCTGACTAGTAATACGCGTAGTCTTCTCTGCCTTTTAACAGTTGAAACTCAAACATTTTAAAACAACCTAACTTGTGAACAAAACAATGTAAATATCTAAGAAACACAAGGACAAAGTCTCACTTCAGTAAACTTTCATTTCAAGTCAGTTAGACCAACTTTTATGCCTGTGCCAGCTCTTCTAAAAATGAATCTTTCACTCAGCAGTGTTGCTGCGCGAGGTGGGATAGGCTATAGGATTTGTAGTTATTTGACTTTATGCGATTCATTTACCAGCTATGAAACAGAACGGCTGAAATATTTTGTAAATAGCTACTGCAGCATTTATTTAGTTATAAATGTGATCATACAGTGAGTATTCATACCCCTTGACTTATTCCAAATGTTTTTGTTACAGCCTGAATTAAAAATGTATAGATTTTTTTTTTCTCACCCACCTACACACAATACTTCATAATGACAGTAAAAACATGTTTTTAGAATTTTTAAAAATGAAATACAGAAATATCTCATTTACATAAGTATTCACACTCCTGAGTCAATGCATGTTAGAATCAGCTTTGGCAGCAAGTACAGATGTGAGCATTTCTAGTTATGTCCCTATAAGAGCTTTGCACACCTGGATTGTACAATATTTGCACATTTATTTTTGTTTTAATCTCCAAGCTCTTGTGAAGTTGGTAGTTGATCTTTGCTAGACAGCCATTTTCAAGTCTTGCCAATGATTTTAAGCTGATTAAAGTCTACTGTAACTAGGCCACCCAGGAACATTCAATGTTGTCTTGGTAAGCAACTACAGTGTATATTTGGCCTGGTGAATTTGTCTTCCAGTGTCAATTGGAAAACAGACTGAACCAGATTTTCCTCTAGGATTTTGCCTGTGCTTAGCTCGATTTCGTTTATTTGAAAGTCCTTGCCGATGACAAGCATACCCATAACATGATGCAGCCACCACCATGCTTGAAAATATGAGGAGTGGTACTCAGTGATGTGTTGGATTTGCCCCAAACCTAACACTTTGTATTCAGGACATAACTTTATTTCTTTGCCACATTTTTTGCAGTTTTACTTTAGTACTTTATTGCAAACAGGATACATGTTTGGGAATATTTTTTATTTTGTACAGGCTTCCTTTTCACTCTATAGGTTAGTGTTGTGGAATAACTACAATGTTGTTGATTTATCCTCAATTTTCTCCTATCATAGCCATTAAACTCTCTAATTGATTTAAAGTCACCATTGGCCTCATGGTGAAATCCCTGAGTGGTTTCCTTCCTCTCCGGCAACTGAGTTAGGAAGGACGACTATCTTTGTAGTGACTGGGTGTATCGATATACCATCCAAAGTGTAATGAATAATTTCACCATGCTCAAAGGGATATTGTCTTTTTTTTTTCTTATTTTTTTTTTTTTTTTAACCCATCTACCAATAGGTGCCGATCTTTGCAAGTCATTGGAAAACCTCCCTGGTCTTTGGTTGAATCTGTGTTTGAAATTCACTGCTCAACTGAGGGACCTTACAATTATCTGTATGTATGGGGTACAGAGAGAGATGAGGTAGTCATTCAAAAATCATGTTAAACACTATTATTGCACACTGAGTGCATGCAATAAAAAAACGGTTAATTTGTAAACATTTCGAAAAACATAATCCTCTTATGGGGTTTTGTGTTACATCCTGAATTTAAAATGGATTCAATTGAGATTGTGTCACTGGCCTAAACACAACAGAATGTGGAAAAAGTCAAGGTGTAAATCACTTCTAAAGGCACTTGGTACTTGACTATTTTTATTCATAAATGCTACCACTGTGAATCCCTGACCGCCCGCCAACGTGGCTGGTGAAATAGACATCTTACCCTCCAATGCCAAAATCTACCCGCATTTGGCACGTTCATTTTAAGGCCTGTCCAAAAAGGTAAAGTCTGCCATTATGGATCTCTCACCCACTGGCTGAAGTAGAATGTTTAGGGGGCACCTCCCACAGGTGTCGGTGGTCTCTTCCAAGATTACGTAGAGATCCTTGCCCTTCACGCAATCTTTGATATACTGGATGTAGTGCGGGTAAAGCTCATGTAGGTATACTGGATGTAGTGCGGGTAAAGGTCAGGTAGGTATTCAGTGCAAAGATGGGATGCTGCAGGAACACTCCCTCCTTGCTTTGAGTGTTTGTTTAGAAACGTGGAGAACTTTGGTGCCTCGATCAGTGTTTTCACAAAGTCCAGGACCAACTCCTTCCTCTCTGACATAGTGTCTTAGCCAAACACTCTTCCAGAGTCTGAATTCTTGATTGACCAGTAGGATAACAATAAAAACATGGTTAATATAAATGAAAAACCAAGGATAACTTTAAATTATCTGATTTTGGCTAAACTAACTTCTGTCCGCAAATACAGTGCACTTGGAAAGTATTCAGAACCCTTCACTTTTTCCGCATTTTGTTACGTTACAGCCTTATTCTAAAATGTATTAAATGTTTTTTCCCTCAATCTACACACTACCCCATAATGACAAAGCGAAAACAGGTTTTTAGACATTTTTGCAAATGTATGACAAATAAAAATCTGATATCCTATTTACATAAGTTTTCAGAACCTTTGCTATGAGACTTGAAATTGAGCTCAGGTGCATGCTGTTTCCATTGATCATTCTTAAGATGTTTCTACAACTTGATTGGAGTCCACCTGTGGTCAATTCAATTGATTGTACATGATTTGAAAAAACCTACAACTGTCTATATGCGTTAATGTTCCACCGTTGACAGTGCCATGTCAGAGCAAAAACCAAGCCATGAGGTCGAAGGAATTGTCTGTAGAGCACCGAGACAGGATTGTGTCGAGGCACAGATCTGGGGAAGGGTACCAAAAAATTTCTGCAGTATTGAAGATCCCCAAGAACACAGTGGCCTCCATCATTCTTAAGTGGAAGAAGTTTGGAACTATCCAGACTCTTCCTAGAGCTGGCCGCCTGGCCAAACTGAGAAATTGGGGAAGAAGGGCCTTGGTCAGGAAGGTGACCAAGAACCCGATGGTCACTGACAGAGCTCCAGAGTACCTCTTTGGAGATGGGAGAACCTTCCAGAAGGACAAACATCTCTGCAGCACTCCAACAATCAGGCCTTTATGGTAGGGTGGCCAGATGGAAGTCACTCCTCAGTAAAATGCACATGACAGCCGTCTTGGAGTTTGCCATAAGGCACCTAAAGGACTCTGACCATGAGAAACACGATCCTCTGGTCTAATGAATCCAAAATGGAACTCCTTGGCCTGAATGCCAAGCGTCCCGTCTGGAGGAAATCTGGCACCATCGCTACGGTGAAGCACGGTGGTGCCAGCATCATGCTGTAGGGATGTTTTTCAGGGACTGGGAGACTAGTCAGAATCGAGGGCAAGATGAACGAAGCAAAGTACAGAGATCCTTGATGACAACCTGCTCAGGACCTCAGACTGGGGCAAAGGGTCACCTTCCAAAAGGACAACGACCCTAAGCACACAGCCAAGACAACACAGGAGTGGTTTCGGAACAAGTCTCAATGTCCTTGAGTGGCCCAGCCAGAGCCCGGACTTGAACCCGATCGAACATCACTGGAGAGACCTAAAAACAGCTGTGCAGCTACGTTCCCCATCCAACCTGACAGCTTGAGAGGATCTGCAGAGAAGAATGGGAGAAACTCCCCAAATACTGGTGTACCAAGCTTATAGCGTCATACCCAAGAAGACTTGAGTCTGTAATCGCTGCCAAAGGTGTTTCAACAAAGTACTGAGTAAAGGGTCTGAATACTTATGTAAATGTGATATTTCCATCTTTTGTATTTTTTTATGCATTTGCTAACATTTCTAAAATAAAAAAATATATACTTGTTTTTGCTTTGTCATGGGGTTTTGTGTGTTGATTGAGGGGAACATTTTTAGAATAAGGCTGTAATGTAACAATGTGGAAAAAGTCAAGGGGTCTGAATACTTTTCCAAAAGCACTATACATATAACACACACACACAGAGATCCCAACAACCCCGCAAACAAAAGGACACCCCATCATTAATTAGCTTTTTTCCCATATTGTTCTGTTCATTATTTCCTCCATGCTAACCCTGAACCTATTTAGGTCAGTGATTTAAATACAGGCTAGGAAAGCTAGCAATATTCACCACTGTTGCCTTTGATGAATGTGCCACATCTGTACATTGCGCACACTCCCTCTCACACACGTGGGCAGAACCCAACACACACACACACACACACAGTTCACACACCACAGCTAGACAACTTTTACGAAGATGTGAGTAGCACACCCCTCTCACACAAGCGGGCAGAACCCGATAACCCCCCCCACACACACCAGAGTTCACACACATCACAGCTAGACAACTTTTACCTCCGAAATAGCTTCCTAGCTTAGTGCAAGCTAGCTATCTAACGTAGCTAGCTAGCCTGCAAAGTTTACCTCAGTTTGCAACCGGTGAAGATAGCTTATGCAACATAATGAGTTGGCTACTCTGTTACCCTACTATTAAAATAAGTAAGTTGGGTTATTTACATAAATACTTGTTAGCTCGCCTTTCGAGTCTGGTGTTGATTGGATCTCAGGTGCTCCACCACCGTTTTGCTTTTTCATGTGGTTGATTCGTTTTGGCACGCTTTACAAAAAAAGATTCCCTTGTCCTCAAACATAATTTGTGAACTCTCATAAGTTAAGCCTTGTTCACATTGGCAGTTTTGAATTGATTAAAATCCATTTTTTTGCATATCTGATTTAGAATCGGTTTTCCTGAAGTCTCAACAGCCAAAAAGCACATGGAAGCAGATATTTCAAGTCACCTTCGTAGGTGGTTTGAAAGCAGATACAAATCTGCAAGTCCCGCCTCTCCCATCTCATTGGTTTTTAGGAGCATATACTCACGTGTCATCTCCTCATTGTTTTTTGGCGCATATATCCACGTGGGTGATTTGAAAGATGAACTGAGGTCTACACTCCAGTTGGTAATGCACCTTAAGTTTGGTTGCCAACCACCATATAAAGTCCAAAGAAGTAGATGCCTGAAGTAGGAGATATTACTATACATTTTATCTGTGGATTAATTCTCGGAGTATAGGACCTTGTGCATTTCAGGTAAAATAACAACCCAATGTTTATATCCCAGGACAAGTTAACTAGCAACAGCAAGCTAGCTAGCTAAATTGCCAGAAATGCTTAATGCTTTTCTACCTGTCCCCAAATTAATATAGTTTGTGTTCGTTTTGATGTTTCAACATGCGTGTCTTGATCATGTCTGGTGTAGGAGGATAAAAATCAACATTGGCGTGATGCGGTCTGGTCAGCATGTTAGTCACGTCTTTCACTGGCATTTTACTGCTTGTTTCTAGCCTAAAGTATTGTGGATTTATGTGTCGTCTTTAGATCGGTATAAACAATCGCAAATTGTTTTGTGTTTTTTACTCTTTAAATCAAGGAAGATCCCGCGCCACACCAAAAGTTAATCTTAGCCAGCCTCAGTCTTGATGTCTCATCTATTGCTATTTACCCGCTTGCCTGATCTCTCGGTCTTCCGTCAGTGCTGATTGATGCCATAGTGAGGAATGGGAGCTCTGCTGCTCCAGAGGAGCCCCACATACCCCCACCACGTGGCTTCCGATCAAATGAAGAGGACGGGGATGGAGAGGAGGCACGCAGAGGAGCCAGTGAGGAAAAGCAGACCTACACAGAGGATCAGCGTCAGGGTGTTTTCAGGTACCTGCCCCCTAGTATTAAATCATACTCACACTGTCTTTACCTGAGTCTTTCTATATTTTATTTTGTGATAGGCCATCATTCATTTTGAGCACTCCGAGACCACAGCTACATTTTGTCAAGATGTCCACCCAGTAAAAGTGCACATTGTACACATTAATGTTGTGATGTCAGATTTCATAAGATTCTTTGTTTTGTTTGATCCATGCAGGATAAAGAAATGCAAGGATTTCTATGAGATCCTGGGCATTCCTAAAGACGCTAGTGATGAAGATCTGAAGAAAGCATACAGAAAGCTGGCACTGAAGTTCCATCCTGATAAGAATTGTGCCCCGGGAGCCACAGATGCATTTAAAGGTAAAGGGATGCCTCTTACTGCTGTGTTTCCCTCTCCTGATCCAGGATTTATCGGTATCAGATCTTCCTCCTCTGGTCACATTAGATGATCATGTGAGCATTTCTCATGTGCTCCTAAAATTATAAATAAATAGGGCCACTGTAAGAAGATGGCGCTGCAGTGGATAGCTGCAATCTTACGGGCTCCTGACCAATTCTGCTATTTTCTGGTGGTTTTTTTTGTACATAATGTCTCGCAATTTCCTATAAACCAAAAGCAGCTTCTGGACATCAGAACAGCGATCACTAACGTTAATTTGGATGATTGCGGTATCACAGATTACGAAGGGAAACCCAGCCCCGAGCTGCCCAGTGACGCAAGCCTTCCAGATGAGCTAATTACCGTTTTATGCTAGCTTCAAGGCAAACAACACTGAACTATGCATGAGAGCACCAGCTGTTCCGGCGACTGTATGAGCTCGCTTTTTGTAGCCGATGTGAGTAAGAACTTTAAACAGGTTAACATTTGCAAGGCCAGACAAAATACCAGGACACTTACTCGGAGCATGTGCTGACCACCTGGCAAGTCTCTTCACTGACATTTTACATTCTTTAAAAACCAAAAAGACATTTGTCATTTAGGAGACACTCTTATCCAGAGCGACTTACAGGAGCAATTAGGGTTAAGTGCCTTGCTCAAAGGCACATTGACAGATTTGTCACCGCTCGGAGATTCAAACCAGCAACCTTTCGGTTACTGGCTCATCGCTCTTAATTGCTAGGCTACCTGCTGTCCTTTATTCAACCAATCCTTGACCCGGTCTGTAATACCAACTTGTTTCAAGCAGACAATCATAGTCCCTGTGCCCAAGAACGCCAAAGTTATTTAGGCAGGTTACCATCGCCCCATAGAACTCACATATATAGCCATGAAATGCTTTCAAAGGCATCTCATGGCTCACATCAACACCATCATCCCAGACACCCTGGACCCACTCCAATTCGCATAACGCCAAAACAGATCCACAAATGACTGAATCTCTATTGCACTCCATGCTACCCTTTCCCACTTGGACAAAAGGAACACCTACGTGAGAATGCTGTTCACTGACTACAGCTCAGTATTCAACACCATAGTGCCCTCCAAGCTCAACACCAAGCTCAGGACCTTGGGACGGAACACCTCCCTTTGCAACTGGATCCTGGACTTCCTGACGGGCCTACCCCAGGCGGTGAGGGTAGGCAACAATACATCCGCCACGCTGACCATCAACAAGGGGCCCTTCGGGGATGTGCTCAGTCCCCCTCTTCCTGTTCACCAATGACTGCGTAACCGTGCACGACTCCCAACACCAAGTTTGCTGACAACACAACGGTGGTAGGACTGATCACTGACGACAATGAAGCAGCCTATAGGGAAGAGGTCGGCGATCTAGCAGTGTGGTGCCAGGACAACAACCTCTCCCTCAACGTCAGCAAGACAAAGGTGCTGATCATGGACTACAGGAAACAGAGGGGCGAGCACACATCCATCGACATCGATGGGGCTATAGTGGAGCGGGTCGAGAGAGCTTCAAGTTTCTTTGTGTCCACATCACTAAGGAATTAACATGGTCCACACACACCTACACAGTTGTGAAGAGGCCACGACAGTACCTTTTCCCCTTCAGGAGGCTGTAGATATTTGGCATGGGCCCATGGGTCAGAGGAAGGCCCAAATAAATTGTCAAAGACACCAGCCACCCAAGCCATAGGCTGTTCTATCTGCTACCGCACGGAAAGCGGTACCGATGCAACAAGTTTGGAAACATGACCCTGAACAGCTTCTACCCTCAAGCCATAAGAGTGCTAAACAAGACTGAATTAATAGCTAATCAAATGGCTACCCGGACTAAATGCATTGACCCTTTTTTGCACCTACTGTCTTGCACTGGACTCTACCCACACACACTTACACTGACACCCCAACACACACATACAGTTGAACTCAGAAGTTTACATACACCTTAGCCAAATACATTTAAACTCAGTTTTTCACAATTCCTGACATTTAATCCTAGTAAAAATTCCCTGTTTTAGGTCAGTTAGGATCACCACTTTTTTTTAAGAATGTGAAATGTCAGAATAATAGTAGAGCGATTTTATTTCAGCTTTTATTTCTTTCATCACATTCCCAGTAGGTCAGAAGTTTACATACACTCAATCAGTATTTGGTAGCATTGCCTTTAAATTGTTTAACCTGTTACGGCTAGACGTTCTGCTAGCGGAACCCCTCGACAACATCCGGTAAAATTGCAGAGCGACAAATTCAAATTAAATTACTATAAATATTAAACTTTCATGAAATCACAAGTGCAATACATCAAAATAAAGCTTAACTTGTTGTTAATCCAGCCGCCGTGTCAGATTTCAAAAAGGCTTTACGGCGAAAGCAAACCATGCGATTATCTGAGGACAGCGCCCCATCATCCAAATGCATAACAAATCATTTTCAACCAGGGAGGTGCGACACGAAAGTCAGAAATAGCGATATAAAAAATGCCTTACCTTTGATCTTCTTCTGTTGGCACTCGAAAATGTCCCAGGTACATCACAAATGATCCTTTTCTTCCATAATGTCCGTCTTTATATCCATAAAAACTCAGTTTAGCTGGCGCGCTTCAGTCAAAAATCCACCGTTTCCCTCCGTCAAGATGCATACAAAATGAATCCCAAACGTTACTGCTAAACTTTTCCAAACAAGTCAAACAACGTTTATAATCAAACCTTAGGTATCCTATTACGCAAATAAACTATAAAATTTAAGACGAAGAATCGTTATTGTCTTTACCGGAGATAACAAAAAGAACGCGCACTCGTCCATGCGCATTGAAACACTACAAGCCAAAATGGGAGCCACCTAGAAAAACTACAATTTCTGGGTAATTTTTCCAAAAACCAGCATGAAACTCTTTCTAAAGACTTGACATCTAGTGGAAGCCCTAGGAACTGCAATTTGGGAGGATTTGGGCTTATAATTATAGTACTAGCCATTGAAAATAGAGGTAACCTGAATTTTTCTTTTTTTGGGGGATGGTTTGTCCTCGGTGTTTCACCTGCCATATCAGTTCTGTTTTACTCAGACATAATTTTAACAGTTTTAGAAACTTTAGTGTTTTCTATCCAAATCTACCAATTATATGCATATCCTTCTTCTGGGCCTGAGTAACAGGCAGTTTACTTTGGGCACGCTTTTCATCCGGATGTGAAAATACTGCCCCCTAGCCCGAAGAGGTTTTAACTTGGGTCAAATGTTTCGGGTAGTCTTCCACAAGCTTCCCACATTAAGTTGGGTGAATTTTGGCCCATTCCTCCTGACAGAGCTGGTGTAACTGAGTCGGGTTTGTAGGCCTCCTTGCTCGCACACTGTTTCAGTTCTGCCCACAAATTATCTATAGGATTGAGGTCAGGGCTTTGTGATGACCACTCCAATACCTTGACTTTGTTGTCCTTAAGCCATTTTAACACAACTTTGGAGATGCTTGGGGTCATTTTCCATTTGGAAGACCCATTTGTGACCAAGCTTTAACTTCCTGACTGATGTCTTGAAATGTTGCTTCATCATATCCACGTAATTTTCCTACCTCATGATGCCATCTATTTTGTGAAGTGCACCAGTCCCTCCTGCAGCAAAGCACCCCCACACCATGATGCTGCCACCCCCGTGCTTCACGGTTGGGATGGTGTTCTTCGGCTTGCAAGCATCCCCCTTTTTCCTCCAATCATTACGATGGTCATGATGGCCAAAAAGTTTTATTTTTGTTTCATCAGACCAGAGGACATTTCTCCAAAAAGTACGATCTTTGTCCCCATGTGCAGTTGCAAACCGTAGTCTGGCTTTTTTATGGCGGTTTTGGAGCAGTGGCTTCTTCCTTGCTGAGCACTGAGTTTGAAGGTAGGCCTTGAAATACATCCACAGGGTACACCTCCAATTGACTCAAATGATGTCAATTAGGCTATCAGAAGCTTCTAAAGCCATGACATCATTTTCTGGAATTTTCCAAGCTGTTTAAAGGCACAGTCAACTTAGTGTATGTAAACTTCTGACCCATTGGAATTGTGATACAGTGAATTATAAATTAAATAATAGGTCTGTTAACAATTGTTGGAAAAATGACTTGTGTCATGCACAAAGTAGATGTCGTAACCGACTTGCCAAAACTATAGTTTGTTTACAGGAAATTTGTGGAGTGGTTGAAAAAGGAGTTTTAATGACTCCAACCTAAGTGTATGTAAACCTCCGACTTCAACTGTACATGCGCACGCAAGCATACTGACGCTACACACACTCACACTTTTTGTACCTCTACACATCGAGTCGGTACTGGTACTCCCTGTATATAGCCATGTTATTTTTACTTGTTATTCACTGTGTATGTATTCCTCGTGTCACTATTTACATTTTGTATTACATTTATCTTTTACTCTTCATTGTTGGAAAAGGACCCGTAAGAAAGTCTTTCACTGTTAGTCTACACCTGCTGTTTACCAAGCATTCGACCAATAAAATTAGATTTGATTTGTATTTTTGTGGAACTGCCGGTGCAGATAATTAGACTAGCTCCTCCCTTCTCATGCTGTTGTGGCTCTGTACGTCAGACGGCACCAAATCGTTGGCCTGATAAGTATTTTTTTCTTTACAGCCATAGGCAATGCGTATGCGGTGCTCAGCAACGCTGAGAAGCGTCATCAGTATGACCAATATGGAGAACAGGCTCCGTCTGAGAGCACCGCCCACGCTCGCCACGGACACTACCGCAACTTCAACAGGGACTTTGAGGCCGACATCTCCCCTGAGGAACTCTTCAACATCTTCTTTGGAGGAAGGTTTCCCACAGGTCAGTTTGTGTGTGTGTTTCTGAAAGAGTTGGTGTGTGCGTTTATCTCTGTTACTTGAATTTTGGATTTGAGTGACTCATTGTCAGTTGTTGCTAAGTAGTTCAGAGCATGTAAATCATGTCTGTTCCGCTCCCTCAGGCAACATCCATGTGTACACCAACAGAGGAGCCACCTACTCTAACTTCTATCAGCCTCGTCGGCGACGTGCATATGAGAGGCGCGAGGAGGAGGTGGGGGAGAACCGCAGTCAGGTCAGTCGGTGCCCACATGAGAGATCTCAGAAAATCCCACCAGTTCAACTCATAGATGTTCTGTGGCTGTGTGATTAACCAACAGAGCTACAGCTGATTTCCTATGGGTGTACAGTTTAACCAACAGAGCTACAGCTGATTTCCTATGGGTGTACAGTTTAACCAACAGAGCTACAGCTGATTTCCTATGGGGGTACAGTTTAACCAACAGAGCTACAGCTGATTTCCTATGGGGGTACAGTTTAACCAACAGAGCTACAGCTGATTTCCTATGGGTGTACAGTTTAACCAACAGAGCTACAGCTGATGTGTTTATGGGTTTACAATTGATGCTGGACCTTGATTTGAAAGAACTCCACTTCCTGAGGTTGGGTGGGGGTTTTAGATTTGATCCTGTTTGTCATTGGATACCATCTCCCTCTGAGGTGCTGCAATAGGCAGTTAAATGGAGAACCTTATGCTGCTCCAAGAGGATCAGTTACAGTGGGGGTTGAAGGTTGACCAGTGAAACAGACCAGCTGTGAATAAGAGTAGAAGCTTTCACCATGCCTAGACCAGATTGTTGTTGTTGCAGTAAGCAAACGAGTCCTTGAAACGTTACTGTACATTGATTTAAATGTATTTCCAGATATGTGATGGGTTTATGAACTTCTTCTGGTTCTGCCTTTCTTCAGCAGAACACCTTCACAGCCTTCCTGCAGCTTCTTCCTGTTCTGGTGCTGATCCTCATATCTGTTGTGACCCAACTGATGGCCACCAACCCTCCTTACGGTCTCTTTTACAAACCGTGAGTCCACTGCAACATCAACCAAGCTTCTTGATGATAAGTTTGTCTCTCAAATAGACTCCATTTGAACCTATTTCACAGACTGTTAGCATGGTAACTGTCAAATGCTGGGTGCAGAGTGCATGAGGACCCTGAAGAGGGTGAGGTGTATTGGGTATCCTTTGTAAACATTTAGTGGGACTGACTGTATGTCAAGGTGGAGTCGCAATTCAACGGCTCAGACACGAGACGTATGTGGCAGGGTCTACAGGAAATCACGGACTACAAAAAGAACCAGCCACGTCACGGACACCGACGTCACGCTTCCAGACAAACTAAACACCTTAGCACGCTTGGATGATAATATAGTACCACCGTCGCTGCCCGCTAACAAGGCCTGCACCCCCCTCCCTCTTCTTCTCTGTGGCTGACGTGAGTAAAATATTTCAAAGTGTTAACCCTCACAAAGCTGCTGGCCCAGAAGGCATCCCTAGCCGCGTCCTCAGAGCATGCGCAGGCTGGTGTGTTTACCAACATATTCAAGATGGCTACCATTGTTCCTGTACCCAACAAGGCAAAGATAGTCATTTAGTTCAGCTATCGCCCCGTAGCACTCACTTCTGTCATCATGAAGTGCTTTGAGAGACTAGTTAAGGATCATATCACCTCCACCTTACCGGCCACCCTAGACCCACTTCAGTTTGCATACCGTCCCAACAGGTCCACAGACGATGCAATCGCCATCACACTGGAAGTCTCAAGCTATTGCTCGCTTGAGGTACTGTGGTCTACAGCTTATCATGAGATACTCGATCTACCTAGAGAGTTTTCATATGTATTTTTGATATTGGTTTACATTCCACCACAGACTGAGGCTGGCACTAAGACAGCATTGAATGAGCTGTATTAAGAAAACAAGAAAACGCTCACCCAGAGGCGGTGCTCCTAGTAGCCGGGGACTTTAATGCAGGGAAACTTAAATCCGTTTTACCAAATTTCTATCAGCATGTTAAATGTGCAACCAGACGGGAAAAAAACTCTAGACCACCTTTACTCCACACACAGAAAGGCATACAAAGCTCTCCCTCGCCCTCCATTTGGCAAATCTGACCATAACTCCATCCTCCTGATTCCTGCTTATGAGCAAAAATTAAAGCAGGAAGTACCAGTGACTAGATCAATAAAAACTGGTCAGATGAAGCAGATGCTAAGCTACAGGGCTGTTTTTCTAGCACAGACTGGAATATGTTCCGGGATTCCTCCGATGGCAGTGAGGAGTACACCACATCAGCCATTGGCTCCATCAATAAGTGCATCGACGATGTCGTCCCCCACAGTGACCGTACATACATACCAGAAGCCATGGATTACAGGCAACATCTGCACTGAGCTAAAGGCTAGAGCTGCTGCTTTCAAGGAGCTGGACTCTAACCCGGAAGCTTATATGAAATCCCGCTATGCCCTCCGACGAACCATCAAACAGGCAAAGCATCAATACAGGACTAAGATTTAATCATACTACACCGGCTCTGACACTCGTCGGATGTGGCAGGGCTTGCAAACTATTAGACAACGAAGGGAAGCACAGCCGAAAGCTGCCCAATGACACGAGTCTACCAGACGAGCTGAACTACTTCTATGCTCGCTTCGAGGCAAACAGCCCTAACGGATCCACAGATGATGCAATCTCTATTGCACTTCACACTGCCCTGTCCTATTTGGACAAAATCAATACCTATGTAAGAATGCTTTTCATTGACTACAGCTCAGCATTCAACACCATAGTGCCCTCCAAGCTCATCAAGCTAGAGGCCCTGGGTCTCTACCCCGCCCTGTGCAATTGGGTCCTGGACTTTCTGACGGGTCGCCCCCAGGTGGTGAAGGTAGGAAACAACATCTCCACTTCGCTGACCCTCAACACTGGGGCCCCACAAGGGTGCGTGCTCAGCCCCCTCCTGTACTCCTTGTTCACCCATGACTGCTTGGCCATGCACGCCTCCAACTCAATCATCAAGTTTGCAGACGACACAACAGTAGTGAGCTTGATTACCAACAACAACGAGACAGCCTACAGGGAGGAGGTGAGGGCACCCGGAGTGTGGTGTCAGGAAAACAACCTCTCACTCAACGTCAACAAAACAAATGGGATGATCGTGGGCTTCAGGAAACAGCAGAGGGAGCACCTCCCTATCCACATCGAAGGGACAGCAGTGGAGAAGGTGGAAAGATTTAAGTTCCTCGGCGTACACATCACGGACAAACTGAATTGGTCCACCCACACAGACAGTGTGGTGAAGAAGGCTCAAATTTGGCTTGTCACCCAAAACCCTGACAAACTTTTACAGATGCACAATCGAGAGCATCCTGTTGGGCTGTATTACAGCCCCGGTACGGCAACTGCACCGCCCTCAACCGCAAGGCTGTCCAGATGGTGGTGCGGTCTGCACAACGCATCACCGGGGACAAGCTACCTGCCCTCCATGACACCTACAGCACCCGATGTCACAGAAAGGCCAAAAAGATAATCAAAGACAACAACCACCTGAGCCACTGCCTGTTCACACCGCTACCATCCAGAAGGCGAGGTCAGTACAGGTGCATCAAAGCTGGGACTGGAGAGACTGAAAAACAGCTTATATCTCAAGGCCATCAGACTGCTAAACAGCCATCACTAACCCAGAGACGCTGCTGCCTACATTGAGACCCAATCACTGGCCACTTTAATAAATGAATCACTAGTCACTTTATGCAATGTACTCTAAATAATGCCACTTTAATAATGTTTACATATCTTACATTACTCATATCACGTGTGTGTGTGTGTGTGTGTGTACTGTATTTTATACCATCTATTGCACCTAGCCTATGCTGCTCGGCCATCGCTCCTCCATATACTTACATGTACATATTCTCATTCACCTCTTTAGATGTGTGTGTGTTAGGTAGTTGTTGGGGAATTGTTAGATTACTTGTTAGGTATTACTGTACTGTTGGAACTAGAAGCACAAGCATTTCGCTACACCCGCATTAATATCTGCTAACCATATGTATGTGACAAATAAAATTTGATTTGATGTTTATTTCAGGGCCATGGGCCTGGTGGTATCCCGGGAGACCCAGAACATGGGTGTTCCCTACTACGTGGACAAGGGCTTCCAGAAGGAGTACCGTGGGGAGTCCCTGGAAGAGCTGGAGAAGACCATAGAGAGTGACTACATCGAACACCTGCAGAGCAGCTGCTGGAAGGAGAAACAACAGAGTAAGTCCAGCTGCATTCAGGTTCTGGCAGCTTGGCTCTCTCCCCATTGACAGCCACCTGAGACATGTGGCTCTCTCAGTCAACACATGGTTTATTCATGTTGTAGAGTATGAATGTATCCATATATGAGCTGATGTTTTTCTCATTCCTCAGAGTCGGATTTGGCGAATCTTGCACAACTGTACCGTGATGACAGACTGAAGGCGAAGGCTGAGTCTCTGAAGCTGGACAACTGTGACAAGCTGTACCGCTTTGTGGGCCGACAGAGAGGAGAATGAGGGGCTTAGACAGGAGAGGGAGGCATCTCTTTCCAGCTGGGAATTCTACACTTTAATAATTTAATATTGTTTATTTATTTTATTTATTCAATCGGGTCACTTTTTTGAAGAACATCTCTTCTCTGGATAGAGCACAGTGGTAGCCAAAGCCCTTTGATCTGAAACATTGTGCCTTCTCTCATCTCGGATGGAAGAAAGTGGAGGTGCATGTACTATGAGTCGCCCACCTTGGCTCTGTGGATAACAACATAAAGCCCAGTCTGGCTGGCTCTGGGATTGTTTTATTGATGTACAGGAGCCTTGTTACTGCTTCCTTACATTAAGGAATATAGGCTTGCTTACAACGTTTCTGTTCACACGTACACTGTGTTAGTCACCTGTTTGAAACATGTTAGCATTGCTGCTGGGTTACTCATTTATTTCCATGTTTTGTTTCTGTGGCGTGAGTTTAATGGAGTATATTGTGTAGGTCTTGGAAAGAGCAGCGAGTCACTTTTTAATTGGAAAGAACATTCTTAATTGTGAAGAAAGAATGCAAGGACCTGAAAACCACTAACTTGTAGAATAGGTTTCCAGAGACTAAGGCAAACGAGAGCTTCTATTTGAAAAGACAGATCTATATGGTCTTAAACTGTGAAGAAAATGTAGATTTGTCATGCCTGCTGGTTAGAGAAAGGCCAGAGCTATGTACTGTATCTCTACTACATTAGATTCACTTACAATCTAACTGCAGATTTCTGTTTTATGTGAAATACATTGATACTTTTATTTTATTTTGCTGTGCTCTAAGACTTTGCCAAACGGCGTTGCCATAGTTGTACTTGTCCATTATTTGGTCCTTCTGGTTCATTCTGAAGCACTTCTTGATGACGTAATATTTGGAACCTGCTGTCCTAGTCTCTATTCCCCAATGCATGCAGCCCCATGTTCTGCCCTCTTTCTTCTTTATCCATGTCCTTGTTACACATCAGGTGCTCAGTCAATAGCTGCTGCAGCACACCTCTGGAAAGGACTATTAAGAGAAATCCACTCATCCTGCCCATTCATTTAATCAACTGTTACTTTACTAAGAGCTTTCAAACATTTCTCCAAATGAACATTTGTTCAATAATCTTTTAATGCTTGACCTTCCTTTAGTCAGATCATATATCCAGCAGACGAAGGGTTAACAGCCACACTAGTGGCAGACAGACAGGATGCGGTTGGGGCAGTAATGGATTACAGATTAGACCTGATGCTAACTAGAGACCCAGTTGTCTCTTGGCTGAACTCTGGTGTCCAGTTGATTTGTGCTGTGAGAGCAGGTTTTCAAGCTGGTTTATTAAAAAGTTAAACAATCCCTTGGTGTCTATGGGTTGCTTTTGTCTAGTATGTCTACAGAGCATTGATCCAGATGGCTATACTCTCACCCTACTGGTGTTACACCCCAGCTCAGGCAGAGTTTCAGCCTGATTGCGCTGTCATATGCAGCGTTTACCGTGATTGCGGTCTCTGAACATTGTCGACAACACACAATCATATTAAATCCCAGCCTTAGTCCTTGTTGGATTTCTTTTGAAGCTAGAAACCTTAATTGAAACAATATCAAAGCAGTTGCCCCGCCTCTGTTTTGGGTGAAAAACTGAGGGATGGGCCTGGAGAAATGTGACCACTCTCACATCCATAGACAGAGCTATGTATCGACTAACCATACATGAGACATTTGTTTGAACAGTGTTTTCAGGCTACACAGTTTTCATTTACATTGGAGAACAGCAGTCTTATATTTTGGGTTCTGATGGGGTACAACAGCTTAGTTTTAGGCATTTAAGTTATTTTTCAAGAATCAATAGATACCATTAATTCAAGTCCAAAAATGGACATGTCAACTAAGGATTATAGCTTCTTTTTTATCACACACTACTTGCTTTGAGTTGGAGAACCACAATCTTGCGACAAATATTTATTGGGCCACCATATGTACACAAAGGACATGCCTGTACAATACTATACAGAGGACTTAACAAACAATTGACATACACAATGCAAGGTCTATATGTTTTCTGTTGACACATTCAGGAGTTGGGGTATAAGTGATTCTCGGTGCTGGGGTTGAGTTTAGAGCTGGGACGATAAACTGGAAATGATCGACACCGACCACTTATCGTGGACTTTTTGCTGATGTCTTTCATTATGATAAGAAGCCTATACTGGAGAAATGTGAAGTTTGAAATAAAATGAGTCTGCTAATATGGGTGATAGCTACAACATTCAAAGTACTAGTTAAGGTAATAAAGAACTGCTGCACATTAATGTTATAAACTTATTCTATTTATCATGATATGGATTTGTCTATCGCCCAGCTGTCGCTGCGTTTTCTCTAAACTGCAATTCAGGAATGGCTCTCTCAGCGAGACACGCCATGTCCAATTGAAGTGACAGGACATGAAACGACATTGACCCCAACTGTGGTGTCCTTCGTTAGCATAATCAAGTGGGACATGACCACGGAGGACACCAATCAGACGTATTCCAGTCTTCAGCTGCTTCCCTGCAGCTTATTTCTTCATCTTCAGGTCGGCTTCTATGGCACAACGGCGCCCCCTGGTGCCCCCATCCTGTATAGATAGGCACAGAGAAGAGATGGGTTAACTCTGATGCAACCAGAAGCTTGAAAAACTAGCCATCACCCTGGAAAACACAGTCGTTCAGGGGCAGCAGGTAGCCTAGTGGTTAGAGCGTTGGATTTGTAACTGAAAGGTTGCAAGATCAAATCCCCGAGCTGACAAGATAAAAATCTGTCATTCTGCCCCTGAACAAGGCACTTAACCCACTGTTCCTAGGCCGTCATTGAAATTAAGAATTTGTTCTTTATTTAACTAGGCAAGTCAGTTAAGGTAAAATAAAAAAACATTTAGATTCAATGCAAATTACAAACCAAAATGCTTGAGTCTATTAGCTTGTGTGCATGAAAGTGAGCCAATTTGTGTTCTTGTGCTATATGTCTGCGTGTGTGTGTAGGAGCGAGTGAGAGAGAGGGGGGAAGTGTAAGAAATAGAAAATACTACCCACTGGGCACAGACGTCTGTTCCACGTTGGTTCAACGTAACTTCATTGAAATGTTGAAAAAGTTGATTCAAGCAGTGTGCTTCTACACCTGCATTGCCTGCTGTTTGGGGTTTTAGGCTGGGTTTCTGTACAGCACTTTGATATATCAGCTGATGTGAGAAGGGATATATAAATACATTTGATTTGAATTTGATTTGTGTGACCTAGGGCCAGAATGTGAATACCCCAGCTGTAGTCTGACAGGTCATAAACTGCAGAATGTGAATACCCCAGCTGTAGTCTGACAGGTCATAAACTGCAGAATGTGAATACCCCAGCTGTAGTCTGACAGGTCATAAACTGCAGAATGTGAATACCCCAGCTGTAGTCTGACAGGTCATAAACTGCAGAATGTGAATACCCCAGCTGTAGTCTGACAGGTCATAAACTGCAGAATGTGAATACCCCAGCTGTAGTCTGACAGGTCATAAACTGCAGAATGTGAATACCCCAGCTGTAGTCTTGCAGGCCATAAACTGCAGACCGGGTACTTACAAAGAGAGAGAGAAGGAAGGCAGGAGAGGCCATGGGGACACTGTCCTGTGAGAGGACAAAGGATACAGTCAGAAAGAGGGATCAAAGACACACCCACACAGAAAACAAGGAAAGAAGAGGAGCAGTGGAGCACACATCCCGACAACAGAGAAAAGAGAACTACATACGCCACCTTAAAAAGATACAGACCCATCCAAGAGAGGGTATAACATAAATGCACACCCCTACTCATGGACACTATAAATACTGTATACGATATAACCCTGTGGGCAAACATAGAGCAGCAGGTACAGAACCCATCTCACAGAAGTGGTTCAAGAACTGAGGCAACTTCTTTTCTTAAAACAGGTGGGAAACCAATTCCTCACTTGGATTATGAAGAGATTGTTGGAGCCATTTTTTGTGATTAACCAAATATAAACATCCCAGTGACAATATGTAACAATATGTACCATGTGACCAAATATGACATTTTGTAGCATAGCAAAATTCAAATACTATAATAAAAATTGGATCTGTCCCGCTAAATTGAAAATAGATTGTCTCCCTAAACTGTGACCTTCTTTCCTGCTATCTACCAGCCAGAGCTTGAGAAATTCGAGAGGAACACAAGGTTGGAGTATTGCCATGGCTGTCTTCACATACATTATATAACAAGCTGAGGTACACACACATAAAATACACGTGCACACAAACCCACACACATACACAAAAAGCCAACAGACACAGAGGCTGTGAAAGGATGGACAAGAAAGTGTGTGTGCATGTTAGGTATGCATCAGATTGAGAGTTGTGAGAAATTGAACTGCGTGGACTCACAGTGACCTTTGTCTCACGTTGTTCCTAAACTCAGCAAAAAAATAATCGTCCTCTCACTGTCAACTGCGTTTATTTTCAGCAAACTTAACATGTGGAAATATTTGTATGAACATAACAAGATTCAACAACCGAGACATAAACTGAACAAGTTCCACAGACATGTGACTAACAGAAATGGAATAATGTGTCCCTAAACAAAGGGGGGGGGGGTCAAAATCAAAAGTAACAGTCAGTATCTGGTGTGGCCACCAGCTGCATTAAGTACTGCAGTGCATCTCCTCCTCATGGACTGCACCAAATTTGTCAGTTCTTGCTGTGAGATGTTACCCCACTCTTCCACCAAGGCACCTGCAAGTTCCCGGACATTTCTGGGAGGAATGGGCCCTAGCCCTCACCCTCCGATCCAACATGTCCCAGACGTGCTCAATGGGATTGAGATCCGGGCTCTTCGCTGGCCAAGGCAGAACACTGACATTCCTGTCTTGCAGGAAATCATGCACAGAACGAGCAGTATGGCTGGTGGCGTTGTCATGCTGGAGGGTCATGTCAGGATGAGCCTGCAGGAAGGGTACCACATGAGGGAGAAGGATGTCTTCCCTGTAACGCACAGCATTGAGATTGCCTGCAATGACAACGAGCTCAGTCCGATGATGCTGTGACACACCGCCCCAGACCATGACGGACCCTCCACCTCCAAATCGATTCCTGCTCCAGAGTACAGGCCTCGGTGTAACGCTCATTCCTTCGATGATAAACGCAAATCAGACCATCACTCTTGGTGATACAAAACCGTAACTCGTCAGTGAAGAGCACTTTTTGCCAGTCCTGTCTGGTCCAGCGACGGTGGGTTGGTGCCCATAGGCGACGTTGTTGCCGGTGATGTCTGGTGAGGACCTGCCTTACAACAGGCCTACAAGCCCTCAGTCCAGCCTCTCTCAGCCTATTGCGGACAGTCTGAGCACCAATGAAGGGATTGTGCGTTCCTAGTGTAACTCGGGCAGTTGTTGTTGCCATCCTGTACCTGTCCCGCAGGTGTGATGTTCGGATGTACCGATCCTGTGCAGGTGTTGTTACACGTGGTCTGCCACTGCGAGGTCGATCTGCTGTCCGTCCTGTCTCCCTGTAGCTCTGTCTTAGGCGTCTCACAGTACGGACATTGCAATTTATTGCCCTGGCCACATCTGCAGTCCTCATGCCTCCTTGCAGAATGCCTAATGCACGTTCACTCAGATGAGCAGGGACCCTGGACATCTTTCTTTTGGTGTTTTTCAGAGTCATTAGAAAGGCCTCTTTAGTGTCCTAAGTTTTCATAGCTGTGACCTTAATTGCCTACCATCTGTAAGCTGTTAGTGTCTTAACGACCGTTCCACAGGTGCATGTTCATTAATTGTTTATGGTTCATCGAACAAGCATGGGAAAGTGTTAAAACCCTTTACAATGAAGATCTGAAGTTATTTGGATTTTTACTAATTATCTTTCAAAGACAGGGTCCTGAAAAAGGGACGTTTCTTTTTTTGCTGAGTTTATATATGCACAGGTATGGGAGCAATGCATGTGTTTCAACTATTTTGTGTCCTTGTCTGTGATGCAATTCAACAGTATTACCAGACATACATCTGAGGGAGTCAGGTTCCTATCTACTATCATGAGTTTAACACCATCCAAGCCCATGAAGCCAACCAACCGTGTGGTCTCCATCCATGACAACTCATAGTGGAGAATAGTGAAGGATGTCAATGGGGAAATTGATAAAATGAACAGTGAAGCACAGATCATGTATTAAGAAAACACTATGGCTGACATACATGTGCCCCATATAAAATCTAGGACACTGCGTTTTGCTGCCTGCCAATGGTAAGAGACTTGTGCCCTTTCCTTTCCTCTGAGGTTAAACGGACCCCTAATCTGGCTCTCCTTGCATCCCCAAATCCTCACCTTCCTTTCCTCTCCTGGACTCTCCATTCTCCCCCACTCTCCTCCCATTCTTATCTATAGACCCTCTACCCCGTGCCGTCCCAATGAGCAGAACACCTTGTCCGAGGGGTCCTGCTTGCGGGTGCTCTCTCGGCCCCTCAGGCTCTTGGCGCTGACGCCCGACTCTGAGGTCTGCATGATGAGCTGTGTGGCCAGGAACTGCTGGATCTGTTCCAGGACGTCCCTCTGCATCTCCAGGGCCATGTGGAACACGTCGTGGTCACAGCTGTTGTACATCACCGCGTTCTGAAACATCAGCATGATGTCCCGCTGGAACTCTGCCGTGGTGCGGATCAGACCGGTCTCAATGTTCTTCTTAATGGTGGACAGGTCCATGGGCCTGGGGTGGAGGAGAGAGAGAGGGGTGGAGGAGAGAGAGAGAGGGGTGGAGGAGAGAGAGAGGGGTGGAAGAGAGAGAGAGGGGTGAGGAGAGAGGAGCATGGTCAGGTTGTCCGACAGATAGACTGAATGGGAAGGCCAAGCCAGCAAAGAAAGCACCAGTTCCTTGTGTCAGTGGTCAGTGTTAACCTGTTCCCTGTGTCAGTGGTCAGTGTTAACCTGTTCCCTGTGTCAGTGGTCAGTGTTTACCTGTTCCCTGTGTCAGTGGTCAGTGTTTACCTGTTCCCTGTGTCAGTGGTCAGTGTTTACCTGTTCCCTGTGTCAGTGGTCAGTGTTTACCTGTTCCCTGTGTCAGTGGTCAGTGTTTACCTGTTCCCTGTGTCAGTGGTCAGTGTTTACCTGTTCCCTGTGTCAGTGGTCAGTGTTTACCTGTTCCCTGTGTCAGTGGTCAGTGTTTACCTGTTCCCTGTGTCAGTGGTCAGTGTTTACCTGTTCCCTGTGTCAGTGGTCAGTGTTTACCTGTTCCCTATGTCAGTGGTCAGTGTTTACCTGTTCCCTGTGTCAGTGGTCAGTGTTTACCTGTTCCCTATGTCAGTGGTCAGTGTTTACCTGTTCCCTGTGTCAGTGGTCAGTGTTTACCTGTTCCCTGTGTCAGTGGTCAGTGTTTACCTGTTCCCTATGTCAGTGATCAGTGTTTACCTGTTCCCTGTGTCAGTGTTTACCCATTCCCCCTGTGTCAGTGGTCAGTGTTTACACGTTTCCCCTGTGTCAGTGGTCAGTGTTTACCTGTTCCCTGTGTCAGTGGTCAGTGTTTACCTGTTCCCTATGTCAGTGGTCAGTGTTTACCTGTTCCCTATGTCAGTGGTCAGTGTTTACCTGTTCCCTATGTCAGTGTTTACCTGTTCCCTATGTCAGTGTTTACCTGTTCCCTATGTCAGTGCTTACCTGTTCCCTATGTCAGTGCTTACCTTGTCCCTATGTCAGTGGTCAGTGTTTACCTGTTCCCTGTGTCAGTGGTCAGTGTTTACCTGTTCCCTGTGTCAGTGTTTACCTGTTCCCTATGTCAGTGGTCAGTGTTGTACTTGTTCCCTATGTCAGTGTTTACCTGTTCCCTATGTCAGTGGTCAGTGTTTACTTGTTCCCTATGTCAGTGCTTACCTGTTCCCTATGTCAGCGCTTACCTGTGAACAATACTGTGGTACCCCGGGGCAATGTCATCAGTCACAGGCTGCAGGAATACATTAGCATACCTGCATCAGGAAAACAGCAAATATATCACTTTCAAAAGCTGAAATGAGAGGCCTGGAGCATGGTGCAGGTAGGATCCTGTTATAGCCCAGGGTTCCATGAGTGAGATTCTTACCTATGATTGGCAGCTGCACGCCATACCAGCATGATGGCTTTTTTCCAGATCTTCTGAGCCTGTCTGGCCTCCTGGTCCTCACTGCACATTGAACTGAATAGACAGAGAAAAAGAGAGAGGGAGTTTTGACCAGACATAGACATGCTTGGTGGTGTGTGTGTGTGTGTGTCAGTGTGTGTGTGTGTAACTCACAACTGGGAGGAGGCAGGGCTGCTGGGGATAGAGTCTGCAGTGGTGTGGAGCTGCAGAGAGGAGGAGGCTGTGTGCAGACTGTAACCGTCCTCACTCTCACTGGCTGGGGGCTCCAGCTCGGTCTCCCCCTCTGCCTCCGACAGGTAGGCCTCTGCTCCGTCCCCCTCCTCATCCCCATCCAGGCCCTCTTTAGTCTCTGAGGCACTCCCCTCCTCTCCGTCGCTCACCCCCTCTTCCTCCTTCACGTCCTACACAGGTTCAGAGAGAGAGGGCGAGAGATTGAGTTGGATGGATCTACATTGGATTTCAGGTTCTAACACAAGGACAACAGGTATCAGCAGCACAAGCCTGTTCTCTCCTCAGTGAGGGGGAGGTGTACCTTGGAATGTCTTCTTGTCATGGGGCAATCCTCGGAGTCTGAGGGAGAAAGAGAAAGTGAAAAGAGAAAGAGATGATGAGAACAGGTGGCAAACGTGTTTACTCAAGAGCTTGTGCCCAAGGCAGGTGTCTGAGCCCCTGTGTATGACTGCCAGTCTGATGTGCCAGGGCTATGAGTGACCTGCATGTGGGGTGTCAGCTCCTTGCTGCGTCCACTCTTCACTCTCACACCTGATGGTGGCGTGGGAAGAGACTGGGCTTCCCTCCCCATCGGCCCCGCCCATGGCCCCGCCCATGGCCCCGCCCATGGCCCCAGGCTGCAGACGAGCCCCAATAGCCTGGCTGTGCTCCAGCATCATAGACGAGCAGGAGGAGGAAGAGGAGGAGGGAGGAAGGCCGCTGATGCCCAGGGGGTGCGGGTACCCTGAGGGACAGTTGTCCTGGCTGTCACATGCAGAGGTCCCACCCCGTAACTGCAGGACCTCCCTCTTCACCTCCAGACTGCCAGCGAGGGAGGAGAGGTGTGAGGCCCCAGAAGGGTCAGACTCAGGGGACTTGAAGGGCCCTGGCTCCCAATGGCCAGACAGGGCATGGCCTGTCTCCTCACACAGGGACAGAGCAGCCTCCACTGCAGCCGCATCCAAAGCCTCAGTATTCTCATCACCCTGTAGGATGACAGGTCACAGCTTGTCACTTTAAGACACCCCAGGAAGACCTATTAAATGTACTGTTATTAAGGAGAGGAGGCTGATATCACTATGGCTTTATAGGCAGAACAGTTGAGTATCAATCCATAGCCGTGTTCGAATACTCATACTAACCGCACTAACCATACTATTTGTGACGGAAATTGAGTATATAGTATGCGTTATTGGTCATAATATGGATATATCTGTAGTTAGTATGCCAAAAGTTCCCGGATGTCGTTCTACATTCGCCAAAATACGAAGTATACAAACAGTGGACACTATTTCACTATTAATGCAATTCTTCCCAAAATGGGCGTGGCTTCACAACGTATTCAGATTTGAAGAAAATGGCAGAAAATAAGTCCGATGAGAGCGGATACAAATTCGTTGCTTTAACTAATTATGACAAATGTTAAGAAAATGTGGAACAATGTAATAAAGTAAGGACTTTTCAAATAAGTTACGCTGCATGTTATGTTGGCTGACAATTTGTTGGCTACGCTATCCTTAACGCACCACATAGCATTACAGCAGTATATACCAGTATGTTGGCTACGCTATCCTTATCCTTTACGCACCACATAGCATTACAGCAGTATATACCGGTATGTTGGCTACGCTATCCTTATCCTTAACGCACCACATAGCATTACAGCAGTATATACCGGTATGTTGGCTACGCTATCCTTATCCTTTACGCACCACATAGCATTACAGCAGTATATACCGGTATGTTGGCTACGCTATCCTTTACGCACCACATAGCATATCATTTAAGGTACCGGTATGTTAGCTAGCTACCTAAAGTTAGTTGGCTACTAATACATTGAACTTGCCTGTTTAATAACTATATGATATCTAACTAACATTTATTGACTTGATTATTCACATCATTCTTAGCTAAGTGGTATAGTCGTTGTGCATTCTCAATGGACACAAATTCACTCTGGCTATCTACTCTGATTTCAGAACACTCTCGTATTAGTGTGCCAGAGTGCAGAATAACTGATGAATTTACGAATGCTCATCACCCATTGAATATGGCAGGTGTCAGTAAACGTCGGCAAAAAGCGCAATTAAATTGTTTTCAGCAGCACAGTTACAGTCACCAACGCTCTGGATAACATGAAAACAGACTAACCAGCTCTGCTAGGGCGAGAAAAATGGTCAGAGTGAGGTGTTCTCTCATATGTGTCTGGAAGTAGCTAGCCAGTTAGCTTGTGAGCTTGACTGCCGGTGTTGTGATGGTCAGAACGAACGCTCGGATCAACCCTACTCCTCGGCCAGAGCGTCCAGTGTGCACTCTGAACACTCCGAGAGGGAAACGCTGACAATGCTAGGAATTTACGAATGCCCAGAATGCACTCTGGTACTCCAGATTGAATTTACTAACACACCCGAAGTCGTAAAATGTCTAGCTAGTCATTTGTTATGCTAACAAGCTAGCAAAAGGTTGCATAGCAACAGCATCAACTTCCGGTAGACAGGCGTAGCGCTAGTATGCTCAACTGAAAGGATACCGTTTGTTTACAGTATACTAAAATTAACTAATAGTATAGTATGTTGTATATACCCATTAAGTATGTAGTCGTGGCCAAAAGTTTTGAGAATGACACAAATATTAATTTTCACAAAGTTTGTTGCTTCAGTGTCTTTAGATATTTTGTCAGATGTTACTATGGAATACTGAAGTATAATTACAAGCATTTCATAAGTGTCAAAGGCTTTTATTGACAATTACATTAATTTGATGCAAAGAGACAATATTTGCAGTGATGACCCTTCTTTTTCAAAACCTCTGCAATCCGCCCTGGCATGCTTTCAATTAACTTCTGGGCCACATCCTGACTGATGGCAGCCCATTCTTGCATAATCAATGCTTGGAGTATGTCAGAATTTGTGGGGTTTTGTTTGTCCACCCGCCTCTTGTGGATTGACCACAAGTTCTCAATGGGATTAAGGTCTGGGGAGTTTCCTGGCCATGGACCCAAAATATCGATGTTTTGTTCCCCGAGCCACTTAGTTATCACTTTTGCCTTATGGCAAGGTGCTCCATCATGCTGGAAAAGGCATTGTTCGTCACCAAACTGTTCCTGGATGGTTGGGAGAAGTTGCTCTCGGAGGATGTGTTGGTACCATTCTTTATTCATGGCTGTGTTCTTAGGCGAAATTGTGAGTGAGCCCACTCCCTTGGCTGAGAAGCAACCCCACACATGAATGGTCTCAGGATAATTGCAATTCATCTGATCACTCTTCATAACATTCTGGAGTATATGCAAATTGCCATCATACAAAATGAGGCAGCAGACTTTGTGAACATTTATATTTGTGTCATTCTCAAAACTTTTGGCCACGACTGTAGTATACAGTATGTTAGTATGGGTATTCGAACACATCTCATGTTTTTAGGTGTGTGAGGCGTAGAAGGAGCACCTTGTCCTCGATGATGGCGATGATGTCCCCCACTGTCTCCAGGTCCAATTCTTCTGCCATGTAAGACACTGTCACTAGGTCTTCTTCTGTCCCATCCCCTGGGCCAGGCTGGGAGGCCCCCACCTCATTCCCTCCTGTACACACACACACACACACACACACACACACACACACACACACACACACACACACACACATTACTAACCGCCTTATATGATTCAAATCCAATCTCTGCGTAAAGACAACAGACTGAGGACATAATCATGGGGATGTGCTTCATGTTGGAGGAGATGAGATGGACTGACAAGTCATGTACAGGAGTCTGACGTTCAGGTGACAGACTGATCACACACTTATGGCCACAATCTGATGGAGTCAATCAACACCTTCCGGAGACACCTGAAACCCCACCTCTTTAAGGAATACCTGGGATAGGATAAAGTAATCCTTCTAACCCCCCCCCCCCAAAAGATTTAGATGCACTATTGTAAAGTGGTTGTTCCACTGGATATCATAAGGTGAATGCACCAATTTGTAAGTCGCTCTGGATAAGAGCGTCTGCTAAATGACTTAAATGTAAATGTAAATGATGACAGACACAGAGGAGATGCTTGGGAAGAAGTGTTGACGGAAAAATGAAGAGGATGGATGGGCAGTGATTGTACAGTATAGAAGCAGAGAGAGGGAGGCAGGAAGGGAAAGGGAGAGACCTGTGTGTAGTGAGGCAGGGGAGTCCATAGTGGGGGGGGAAGCAGCAGTGAGAAGGACACTGGAGGAGTCTGTGCTGCTGGCCAAGGAGTCCAGCGGAGTTGAGAACTGAGGCCCAGCCTCCAGCAGACGAGAAAGTGTAGGGGCACCTAACGCACACGGACACACACACACACGCGGACACACACACACAGAGCGTGCAGAGAGAGCAGGCAGAGCCTTGATCTAATCAAAATGCAACGCTAAGCAATACTACATTTTAACTATTAGATGGGGAAAACGTTTGTTGACTTGATTGAACTAATTTAAGCGGTAAAAATGCTGTGATTAGTTAAAATTGCGAGCCCTCTTTTTGTAACGTTGTGATCAGACAGTTTTAAGAGGAAATAGTGTGGTAATTGGTCAAATTTAATATGTGGGGAATTGTTGATATTGCTAAAAAAAGTTGTGATCGCAGAATTGCAAAGTCCTGGAGGGACTGATAAGTGTGAGTGTGTGTACCTGTTGCTAGACTGCCAGGTAGAACAGAGCCTGTGAGCTGTAGGTCATGTGCTATTGTCATATTACCAGGCAGGTCGCCGTCTCCAACCTATAAGACAAACACAGCACTCTGTAGCTGCAAAAGGATTCATCTGACGGTGTGTCTGAGATGTTTAAATGGCTATGGGTAGTTACATTTTAAAATCTTATGAAAGTGAACAATCTCTATGGAATACTATTTCCTCTCAGACATACCAGTCTGGGGCTTGTGGGTAGGAGACTCCCTTTCTTCAGTAGCTCAGAGAGGAGAGGGGATGGTGGCGGCGTGGCTTTCTGGCCCAAGAGCTTCTTTTGTGGGGATTCATCCAGAACAGTGCCCAGGCCTGACTCTGCACCACCCAGCCCACAGGCCTCAGTCAGGGGCATGAACCCTGCTACTCCTGGTGCCTAGAGAGAGGAGGGGAGAAAATGAAGTTGGGAAAAGGGAACAGGGGGAGAATAACATGCAAGGGAGAGGCAGGCAGGCCGAGGAAAAGGCATTCTGTGTAGCACGTTCCACCACATTTAATTGATATCAAATCAATTATGTTTCTACTGAACTCCAATCATCTCTCTACCTGCCCCTGCCCCTGCCCCGTTCCCCTGTAGCTGACAGGGACTCACAGTCACTGAGGTGCTGGGGTCCTCGGGTGTGCTCTGGGGTGTGTCCCCTTGGCAGAACTCGAGGCTTGGCGAGCCGCACCCCAGGGGAGAGCGCACGGTCACACTGGGCACTCGTTTAGGGGTGTTCTTCACCGCCTGTCTGGCTGGAAGGGGGTGGGGCGGCGGGGTGAGACTGTTCTTAGTTTGACCAATCACACTACAATTGATCTACTATTCACTTTGACCACCTTTGTGGCTGTGTACACATCTATCTCAGCCTTCGGTATACTTTCTGATAGAGCTCCTCATCCAAACCCCTTGGAATGATGTTTTTTTATTTCAACATCCCCTGTGGGTTTATTGAATCATTGAAGAAACATAACTACATCTTCAGCAACCTGTATACTATCTGGTATATTGTGTTTTACAACGTTTGGAGTGAGACATATACAAAGGGGTGCCCACGGAGCAATAGCAGAAAATACGGTTATATTTACTGAGTAGATTAAGAAAAGCTACAGGCAAAAGCAGCTGGTGGTGTGCATGAAGTGGGTTATCTTTTACCTAGATAGGCTGTGTCTGTGACCTTCCTTTTCACGTCTGCCTCGTCCTGTTCCTGTTTCTTCTTCCTGACAGGCACAGAAAGTAAAGTTTTTCAGAAAAATACAAATATACATGTAAATCACAGGTGGCTGGTGGCATCTTAATTGAGGAGGACGGGCTCATAGTAATGGCTGGAACGGAATACATGGAATGGTATCGAACACCTTGTTTCCATGTGGTTGATACCATTCCATTCACTCCATTCCAGCCATTATTATGAGCCGTCCTTCCCTCAGCAGCCTCCTGTGATGTAAATAGATGAAGAAATAGTAACAAAGGCTGACAGATAAAAGGGTCATACTGCACAATCTCTCCCCATAGATCCTCTAGCTTGGAGTCCAGGTGCCCGGCTTGGATCAGCTCTGCCTCGGTCTTCAGCTTCCTGTGAATGCAGCAGGTCAACAACTGACATCAGAGTTGGGTCAATCAAGTAGCAGAAAAGATCTACTGAAGGCCATTATAGTCTCTTGAATAGATTGTCCCTCTATCAGAGATTGCACACAGGGAAAGTGGGATACCTAGTCCGTTGTCCAAATGAATGTATTCTACTGACGTGTCTTCCGCTGCCTTAATCGAGATCCACGTCTTTGGTGCCCGGGGAACAGTGGATTAACTGCCTTTCTCAGGGGCAGAACGACAGATTTCTACCTTGTCAGCTCGGGGATTCGATCCAGCCCAACGCTCTAACCACTAGGCTACCTACCTGCCACAATCTGTGTACCTGTGCTTCTCCTGTGTGTCTTTGATCAGTCTCTTCAGTTCATCAATCCTCTCTGCCGTGAGCCTGCGGACTATCACATCCTCCACCGTCTCCACCACCTCACCTTTCTCACCACGTTTCCGTCTGGGGAGAGATACCATGCCATTAACATAAGCCATCCAGACAAGATCATGTTATCCATAAACCAATGCCTCCCCCTTCACACTAACATACTGCCCATGTTCTCCAACCCCCCCTCTGATCATAGGAAATGCAACAACAGAACAATCACAGATCCAGCCACACACAGAAAAAGACAGAAAATAACAGTGACTGCTGTGCTCACTTTGGGGTCTCTGTGGTCTCCAGGAGCTCTGAGTACTGGGAGGCACAGTGCTAGAAGAAAAAGAGAGAGATAGGAAGAGAGAAGATAAGCCAGTTATTTCCTTTATTTCAACAGGCTGCATACATGTACTCAGTTTATTGACAGGCCAGGGCAGTGGAAGAGAACACTGATGGAAAACAAACAGTGCTAGGGAAAGTAGAGTTAATGCAAAGGACCCATGCCACCTCTCTCACTCAATCAACCCCTGTCCATAAGGTTACTGCATCATCATGGACGGCAAATGCAAATCTCTTTCAGATGCTATCATCAGGTTCCTGTTTGTTCATGGTGTTCATTTATTGGAGCATATCCTACCTTTTGTGAGAACCAATCAGGGGGTCGTCCTGGCTCTGCAAATGGTTTGATGGCTCGACTGACAGACACCCTGTGGGTATTGATAGATATCCTATTATTGCATCATCACAATTCCTATTCAACTGACCAATTCTATTCCAAAATCTTTTCTCACATTATCAATTGTGTGACAGATGGACTACTGCTTGTTTCCATTACTGGAAGTCTTTACTCAGTGAAAGTTGGTGGCTGGCTAAGATTCGACTGGTCTGTCCAAAAACATAGGAACAGTAACATGATGTAGGCCTAAACGTGTGCTGCTTTACCAGTTCTGGTCCCCGCTCTTCATGACAGAGGTGGCCAAGCACAGCTTCTCCCTCACCGACCACGGCTCCGTTGGCCCCATGGAGAGCAACTTGTGTTCTGCAGATAAGGAGTGGAGGGGAAGTACGGGTATGGACAGAGTCAGTACAGGACATGTAATATCCAAAAATACAATTTCTGGTAATCACATCCTATTTTACAGGTCAGGATGTCCCAAGATCCTGCAAAACAAATCCCATTGTTGTCAACTAGGTACAACTATTATGAAATAAACTCTCAGATAAATAGCTGAGGCGGTTAGGCCACACTGAATACCTATCAAAGCCATGTATGGAGGAGGGGTGAAAATAAATGTTGCGCTTCCTAAAGCTAGCTACCATCTTGAGGGCTGTTACAAAATGCCCTACGAATGTTTCAAAAGTCATGAAGCACTCATCTCAACACCTTTCTAATCAGACATATGGAAGGATGAACTTCCGCACAAGCACCTACTAGCAATATTTTGCTAGTGACTTAGAATAGCTAGCTAGCGAGCTTCTGCTAATTGGTCAGCTAACGTTGTCTAGCGAGAAGGGAAAAGTGAGCCATTCATTCAAAGCTCATTCCAGCATGGGTAGGCTATTAACAATTCACCGATTTGCAATGCCGTGTAACGTTACATCATCCACAAGACTATAGTGCAAACGACTCATGAACATCTGGTTGCCATGCATTAAAAATCATATAATTTGACAACAGGCTCATTTACTCACTTCCAACCCCGCTCGCCATCTTCTTGCTATATAGCAGATACTGTACTCACTCCACCCACCCACTCGGTCTACAGTAAACCAAGTTAGATCATTCAGATTAAAAAAAGAGAAAAGGGGAAATATTTATTTTGCGTAGACTCACTGTGGCTGCCGCTGTGTAGAACTATAATGATATGTACATTATCTGCGCTATTTCTTATTTTCTTTGCATTATATGTACAGCACCGCAGAGCGACGAATCAAATAACTACAGGGTTAAATGGTCCGGTGGTCCGGCACTGACATGTCGGGGGATTAGCTCAAATGGTAGAGCGCTCGCTTAGCATGCGAGAGGTAGCGGGATCGATGCCCGCATCCTCCAATTGTTTTGTAAATATAAAAAATATTGTATTGATGTCACACCTTTCGGATTTATTTTAATTGCTGTCTGTATGTTGAAAAACAGTTTGCTGAGAAATGTGATTGTTTTTCCTGAGTGTGCTTTATTTTTCTGTATTCTCTTTGTATTATTATATTCTGGTGTATTTCCCGTGTTATTTGTAGTGTAATTGTAAAATGCAGGGCTCCCTTGCAAAAGAGACCTGGTCTCAATGGAACGCCCTGTTCCAAAAACATGAAAAAAATAAAAAATAAAAGTATTCTACCAAGAGGTCGGGAGTCAGGACATTTATGGCTGTGTGCTTATTCTTTGCCTACAGGGATGCTGCCTGCCTGGTTCAAGTTTTCTGTTCAAACCTGAATCGCTACTCTTGTGGCAGAAATGGGATAATCCCATCCCTGTACGCACAATTGCTTGCTCTGTAATCACAGTCACTGGTTTGTCAGCAGTTCCCCCCATAGATGTATAGGGCTAGTTTCCCGGACCCAGAACAGACTAAACCACAGATAACAGATTAGTTCTACAATTTTTGAGTAAACCAAATGTAAACCTCGCCCTGGACTAGAACCGGATGATTTTTAATCCAGGGCTAGGGTCCATGCAATGGCATTTTCCTATATAACAGTATTAGAACATTTGTAGATATAAAATAACACACACATAACTAGCTAAAACATTCAAATGATCAAATAAACACTTTCTAAATTCGCATTCCTCTAGTCATTTTTGTCTGTAGTTACGAGCTTCCTATTGGTCAAGGTCTGTGTGGCGTCTGTGTAATCTTTATCCTGTGATTGGTTGTGCACAGGAAGCGCGATGTTTGAATTGGTTGATTCAGTGGACGCCTTTGAGTGAGGTGTCTATGCACAAAACAAGGGGCATCGTCAAGTATCATTTCATGGCTAGATAGAGCAAGTTGTTTCTGTTTAAAAGAGTCGTTTTTTGGGGGGGTGGTTGCATTTACGAAGATAACTCACCGCGACTGACGAGGTAATTTGATTTACTGTAGAATTAGAGCATTCACTTGATGAAACTAACGTTACCTGAAGCGAAATACCTTTGCTAGATAAATGGCGAACGTTAGCCAGCTAAATTATCTTGTTTTTGCTAACGTTAATCAGCGCTTGCTAGGTAACGTTAGTGCATTTGAGATTATTATTGTACAATGAAAAGCGCGTTACAAATGTATTTTTATTTTGTAAATTAAATGCAACACATCTTAATTAAGAAACTATTTGCTAGTTAACTGTTAGTTACCGAGGCAGTTTAGTTAGACAAAGCAGTTAGTCTGTTTGCGTGTACCTGCCAATCACCAAGCCAGCCAATGGATTGCTTTATGTTGGTTCAAAAGTTTTGGCCACGTTTTCAACACTGCAGCAGCAGCCCTGTAGCTAATGTATTCAGATGTCTAAAAATATCAGTAATGGCATAATTTCATTTGGGATTGAGGCATGGAAGTGGCTGAATCTAGCACGCGAGGTGGGACTTTGGACTTTAAACCACTTTTAGATCTGAAACAAACTGGCCTAGTTAACCCTCTAGAATAAACACCAGTCTTTTGCAGACCAGCAAACTTGACTTTTGGCCCCGAGTCATCCAAGGTTCCCTTCTAATCAGATTGCCTTGTAACAAGTTACATAGTCCCGTGTAGCTCAGTTGGTAGAGCATAACGCGCCGGGTTGTGGGTTAGATTCCCATGGGGGACTAGTACGAAAAAAATGCTTAAAATGTATGCAATCATTACTGTAAGTTTTTAAATGACTAAAATGTAAAATACACATGAAAGATGTCAAAAAGGAGGATCAAGGCACTCTTCATATAATGAATTAAAATGCCTTTATTTGTATGGCATGTTCAACATGCCAGACCAGTTGAACATTTCCATTGAAAATACCTTACAAATAAAGGCATTTTAATTCATTATATGAAGAGTGCCTTGGTCCTCCTTTCTTTTTGATGACCAATTTACCCCTTTACCAAAGAGCACCTTCTGTCTACCAAAACCTACTACTGTGTACCTTAGCAGCGCTTCCCTTCCTCCCTTTTCTACATATGAAAGTTATTTTAGTAAACCTGGAAAACGTGTTGATGTAGATTTCACTCACTCTTGACAGCTCTGTGATCCCAGAATCTCAATTCAGTCACCCAACAGGTTATGGCGTTGTCTATGGCATCTCCGTGTGGAGTCCTGTCTGACGAGGAGGAGGGGGGCATGGCTGTGTTTGAATCCACGGCAGCTGACATCGGCGGCTTGGTAGGACAACGACTGAACGAAGTGACTCTGCCTGAGATCTCCATCATCTCCCCTGGACTAGAACCTCGGCCATCCATCAGAGAGGTGAGGCCTTAGCTCTGACTGAACTCATAACACTCTGCACTCAAGACATATTTAAGGTTCCTTTATTACAGGCCTACCAGTACTTGTTTATCAGTGAATGTAATGTTAATAGGTAGCACACCACTACATTGTGGTCACGGCTTATTTAGAGACACCTTTCATCACTGACTATTCTGCAACACTTGATACAACTCTTTTTGAAGACAGTGAAGTTGGACAGTGTTTCAGTTTTCCCAGACTGTCATTTTCTTTGCAACGGGCATTAGGGTAGACTCTAGACAGTTATTTATTGGTTGCAGTGATTTGTCACAAGGCAATGAGACGGGCCATCTTTTCACAAGTGCTTTATTACTCACAAACATGAATGCTTTATTCTCTGGTCAGACGTTACACAAGCTGTTGGCTTAGGGACTACTCCCTCTAACTGACCTATCAATCCTGTATGACATTTTTTGCTTGTCATTTGTACATTCATAAACATTTTGCGCCAAAAACACAGATTTCCATTGGAACTTTCTAAGTGTGTAGCTGATTTACACAAGGGGGGGGGGTCAGTGATAGGCCTATAGTATGAACATGTTCAACAATGCTGTTCATCACAGAACAGTACTATCACCACTTTCTTTCCTCCAATATTCAGAAAGCATTGGCAAAGCCAGGGGTGATCAGACAAGGCAGCGGTGGTGAGGGGAACACTGACAAAGTGAAGGTGTTTCTGCGTATCCGCCCCCTGACTGAGGGAGAGAAGGAAAGAGGAGAGGAACAGGTACGATCTGCACTCTAAATTCCATCCTATTCTCCATGTCAACTTTGAAGTACTTGTGAGACAGGTGAGATTTCCCCTCTTCTCATTTCAGGGCTCTGTGTGTGTGCAAAACGAAGAGAGCCTGATGCTCAAAGCCCCCAAAGACTCCCAGAACATGAAGAGTGCAGAGAGGGGAGTCGCCCAGAGCATGCACAAGTTCAGCTTCTCACAGGTACAGTTTCACCTTCACACAAGACCTGAGAGATAAGACTATACTATGACACATACTACATTATAATATACACAGATCACAGATGTCGTTTCATGTGTACCTCTAGATCTTTGGTCCAGAGACCAAACAGCAGGACTTCTTCGAGAGCACCATGAAGGAGATGGTGAGAGATGTGCTTCGTGGAGAGAGTCGGCTCCTCTACACATATGGTGTCACCAACTCTGGCAAGACCTACACTATTCAGGGTGAGATAGGATTGGTTGATGTAACCACAGAAAGCTAGACATTTTCACTCTTGGTTTAGCTGTTTGCTAAGTATACAGTGGAGATGGGTACCACAAAGTACTGACGTGACCTTTCCCCTGTAGGAGTGGGTCGTGAGGCGGGCCTCCTGCCCCGGGCCCTGGTGTCTTTGTTCAGGAAGTTGCAGGGCCGTCTCTACGGGGCCATGGACCTCAAGCCTGTCCTCTACCAGGAGGTACGCCAGCTGGACGCCGGTGAGGTCCGGGCTGAGGAGATCCGCAGAGACTCTCTGCTCAAAGATGTGAGGGAAACAGAAGCACAAATCACTCTGGAATCATTTGTCAACTAAGTCACGATGCCACGTTCACCTCTCCCTGTGTCTTCTCTATCACAGGAGGATGGCATGACTTCTCGGATGCGAGGCGGCACTAGTACCTGGGACAGCGGCATCGGTGGACACTCCATAACCAGCCATATCGCCACCCAGCTAGAGGGTGAGGGCATTCAGAGTGTAACATGACTCTGCTCTCTGACGCCTGGTGGGCCCTGAAGCCAAGTCTAGATTTAGACCTATACAGCATTTACACCGCTTTACAAAGCTGCTTTTTTAATATAGGCATTGGTAGTATGTAGAGTATAATCCTGGAGGTTGTGTGGTCACTGCTTAACACGCCCTTGTCTCCCAGCAGACTCTGACAGTGTGTGTCTGGAGCCAGACAGCCTGTCTCACAGCGGAGGGGAGGAGCTGGAGGAGGGGGTTCAGTTCTCTGTGTGGGTGTCCTTCTACGAGATCTACAATGAGTTCCTGTATGACCTGCTTGAGGCTCCACCCTGCCTCCAGCCTAAGAAGAGGGCCATCCTGCGGCTGAGTGATGACAAGCAGGGGAACCCTTACGTCAAGGGTAACACACATTCACTATGAACATGCTTGTAGATAATATCTAATATGTAGATAGTATTAATGTTTTTCATTGTAGTTTATTCACATTACTGACCTTTGTTTTTGTGTTGTGCAGATCTCACCTGGGTGCAGGTCCGCAGTGCAGTGGAGGCTTGGAGAGTGCTCCGGGCTGGCCGGAGGAACCAGAGCTTTGCCAGCACTCACCTCAACCACAACTCCAGCCGCAGCCACAGCATCTTCTCCACCCGGATCCTGCACGTCCACCCAGAGGCTGACCAGGGCCAGGCCACACGTGTCAGCGAGTACGTCCCATCCAGGCTTCTCATTCTCCAACCCACTGTCTTATCCTGAGTGTTCTGTCTGATCTGACATTGGTGGTGGTAGTAGTAGTGATTCTGTCCCACTAGGCTGTCTGTGACCTAGCATTAGTATAATAGTGATTCTGTCCCACTAGGCTGTCTGTGATCTAGCATTAGTATAATAGTGATTCTGTCCCAATAGGCTGTCTGTGACCTAGCATTAGTATAATAGTGATTCTGTCCCAATAGGGTGTCTGTGATCTAGCATTAGTATAATAGTGATTCTGTCCCAATAGGCTGTCTGTGACCTAGCATTAGTATAATAGTGATTCTGTCCCACTAGGCTGTCTGTGACCTAGCATTAGTATAATAGTGATTCTGTCCCACTAGGCTGTCTGTCTGTGACCTGGCATTAGTATAATAGTGATTCTGTCCCACTAGGCTGTCTGATCTAGCATTAGTATAATAGTGATTCTGTCCCACTAGGCTGTCTGATCTAGCATTAGTATAATAGTGATTCTGTCCCACTAGGCTGTCTGTCTGTGACCTGGCTGGCTCAGAGCGTTGTAAGGACCAGCGCAACGAGGAGAGGATGAAGGAGGCCAACAATATCAACACCTCCCTCCACACCCTGGGCCGCTGTATCGCTGCTCTGAGGCACAACCAGAACAACAAGTAGGCCACACACACATCTAAACAAGAGGAATTCATCAAATGTAAATTAAATGCATCCCAGCATTGTACTGTCCAGATGACACGTTCTCCTGTCCCTACAGGTCGCGACCCCCTCAGGTGGTGCCGTTCAGAGACAGTAAACTGACCCGGGTCCTCCAGGGCTTCTTCTGCGGCCGCGGGCGCTCCAGCATGGTGGTCAACATCAACCCCTGTGCCTCTACCTACGACGAGACCCTGCAGGCCCTCAAGTTCTCTGCCATCGCCACACAGGTACAAACAGCTCTCGCCTTGCAGTTAATAATACAGCCTTGGTTTCAGATAAATATTCAGTGGGTGTGGTTGTGACCTCTGTCGTCGGTCTCCTCTCTCAGCTGGTCCATGGGCCATCCACCAAGACCCGGGTGGCCTACATCCTGTCCCTGCTGCGGGAGCCCCAGCCTCACTCCAATGACAGCACTCTGATTGAGGAAGACGAGGACAGTGATGAAGATGGGGACATCACCATGTTTGATTCAGATGTATGTCCTCCGTCCCACTGAATGAAATGTCAACTTGTGTGTGTTGGACCTCAATGACTGACTGGGTCTGTGCTGTGTTCAGGCTCTGCTGCGGGCCATCGAGGTACTAAAGAGAGAGGTGCAGAGGCAGCGGGAAGAGAAGGAGGTGCTGGAGGCCACCATCAGAGAGCAGGTGTTCTCTGAGATGATGGAGGTCATCTCTGGTATGGAGAAGGACTTCAGCCAGACCCTGGAGACAGAGAAGGCTCTGATGGAGGAGAGGTTTGAGGACAAGATCAACAACCTGCAGAAAAGCCTCAAGAGATATTACAACCAGGAAATAGAGGTGAGGGATAGGACAGTCTGTAGATGAAGTTATCAGGTCTTTCAGTGGGTTTAGAATAGAGTTTTCTATGCTACAGATGGTTGATTCCTTTCCACCTTCCCCCCCCATCCTAGGAGCGTGATGAACAGATTGAGGCACTGACTGCAGCCCTGGAGAAAAAGGGAGGTGTGTCCCTAGCAGAGCCAGCCCCGCTCCCCCTCTTCCCACCCCTAGCCCTGGGGGGAGAGGCTGAGGGTCCCACGCCCCGTCGCTCCCAGCGCCTGGCCTCCACAACCACAGGAGAGCTGTGCAGAGTGAGGGCTGAGCTGGACCAGTGTCGTACTGAGCTGCTGGAGAAAACACAAGGTAAGAGGAGAGGGAGGACCAGGACAATTGGGAACGAGGGAAGTCTAGATGATTGATTGGCAAATGGCACGGGTCTTTATAACTAACTCTCTTCCAGAACTGAGGCGCGTCCAGGGGCAGCTCACACCACCAGAGCACTCCGACGCCCTGACCAACGCTGCCGACCGCAAGCTGGGGGAGGGCCAGAGGGTCGGTACTCCAGCCAGGGGCGTAGTCTCCTCTCACATTACCGCCGTACCTTTTTGTATTAAACACTATAACTATTGCTGGGATTTTAACATGTTTGTGCCTCTGCTGCAGAACCTGCGTCAGTTGCGTCTGGACCTGCAGAGGCTGGGTCTGAACCTGCAGTCTGGAGAGAGGGCATGCTGCCGCAACACTGGTGGGGAGAGGCTGCGCCATGCGCTCACTGCTGCAGACCACACACTGGCCAAACAGGTACACACCTATAGAATTCAATAGGACTTCATTCCTTGGCAGGGGAGGGGAACACTTTGTTCTTAGTGATCCTAGGCAGGGGAGGGGAACACTTTGTTCTTAGTGATCCTAGGCAGGGGAACACTTTGTTCTTAGTGATCCTAGGCAGGGGAGGGCTGCTACTAGTTGGTGTGTTTCTGCCACTTTGAAAAAGCATGTATTCAACTGGAAATCTGTGGGAGGTAGACTTCGTAGCCCCCCCCCCCCCCCCCAATGTAAAGAAGAGAACCCTGTCCACCCCTCACCCTGTCCACTCCCTCAGGACCAGACCCTGGTAGAGCTACAGAACGGCCTGCTGCTGGTCAAGGCTGACCTGAGGAGGAAGGCGGAGACACTGGCCCAGATGGGTCAGATGCCCCCCTGTGGCTCGGCCTCTGCTACTCCCGGCTCCTGTCAGAAGAGGGGATGTGGGGCAGCAGGCAACGCTGAGAACCAGCCCCCAGAGAAACGACACTTCTTCCGCTCCCTTTTCCCACAACACACCCCGTCACGAAGCAGACAACAGGGACGCCCCCGAGAACCTCAAACCACACCCTACTCACGGATCCTTCGCTCCCGCCAACAGTCCCCTCCCCCAAGTCCTGGCCCCTCTGGCAGGTACAGGGTTACCAAGTGCTGACTTGAGAACTAAAAGTCAGGATGCTGATTTTATCCTCTACCGTTATGCAAACAATTGTTTTTAAATGCCTTTTTTATTTCAAGTGTTACTACAGTATCTGCACTGCTATCTTCCTTATGAATGCAAAAGTTGTTTTTGTAGTGGACTCTGGTATACCTGAGTATTAAACACAATGCTACAACTTTTCAGTTTCTGATCTGATAAATGTTTGTCAAAATGCAGGGTAACATTAGATTCTGGTTGAATGAGGACTGATGCACATATTACCTCCTGCTAAAGTGCTTTAAGAGTTACTATTAGACATTATTTAGTTTAAATGTTTCAATTGCATTCTAATGTAAAGGTTTTGCTTTCAATGTTTGTCGTCTTTCAATATACTTTGGTGCAACAGTGAAATTTATAAATTCTTGTAAAAAAAAAAGCATTTATTCTAACTGCATGCTAATGTTACTTTCCATTGATTTAATGACACTCCCACCTGTCAATGGTTCAGAGAATTCTTTCATATTCAAAAGCAGGATGGCAACTGCTGCACCGACATGTAAACATACACAGAAAATATTTACATTATGTATAAGGGTAGACATTCAGTCTCCCTCTATGGCATTAAGTACTAATTCACCATAACTGTACATGGAACCAACAGGATATAAGGCAGAGATGAGATTGTCCCATTAGTCAAAGTGATGCAGAGCTTTCAGCTAGCCAGTGGGGTGGTGTGTCAGGGGGAGAAGGAGGACAGATCGAGGGGAGACACCCTCCTAACAGGGGTGTTGTTGGAGGACAGCGGTCCAAACAGGTCTGTGGATGAGGCCTCCATATGGTCTCTGACCTGGGAGATCTGTCTGAGTAGAGCCTTGCCTTCCTCACGTGCCTGTAGAGGGACACCAAAGCAATCAGCCAGCACCATAAATCTGGTCTGCAACTCCAACAGGACTGACACTTTAGCTGTACCGGACAAGCAGTAGTGTATGTAGATATATTTCGATATGATGGGACACTTTTTCCCCACGGACAACAGTTCAACTGGAGGCATTGCTTACGTCATTGTAGTCACAGCAACGTTGTGCACACAGTGAAGCCTCATCATAAAGTTTGTTCTTGAAGTAGTACTGGCCAAGGTAACGCAGGGCCGTGCTCACCTCTGCATGCTCCAGCTGCTCCTGTAAGCACAAACGTTTCACTAACTCCAGGTGCATATTCATAATGGAAACCGTTTACAGTTGAACGAAAACGCAAGCAAACTGAGCAAAACGAGTTTCCATTGAACAAAGTTAGGTAGGTCTCTGTTTGCTTCCGTTTGAATAAACGTTATGCAACAGAATCGGCGTAATGAATATGCCCCCAGCTGTGCCAACACAGGGACTGGTCCTAGACTGACTCAATGGTACAAACATACCTATGCAATAACCCACATAACAATTTGGCTCAATACTCAAATCAAATTTATTTATATAGCCCTTCATATATCAGCTGAAATCTCAAAGTGCTGTACAGAAACCCAGCCTAAAACCCCAAACGGCAAGCAATGCATGTGAAAGAAGCATGGTGGCTAGGAAAAACTCCCTAGGAAAAACTCTAGAAAGGCCAAAAACCTAGGAAGAAACCTAGAGAGGAACCAGGCTATGAGGGGTGGCCAGTCCTCTTCTGGCTGTGCCGGGTGGATATTATAACAGAACATGGTCAAGATGTTAAAATGTTCATAAATGACCAGCATGGTCAAATAATAATAATCATAGTAGTTGTCGAGGGTGCAACAAGCACGTCCGGTGAACAGGTCAGGGTTCCGTAGCCGCAGGCAGAACAGTTGAAACTGGAGCAGCAGCATGGCCAGGTGGACAGGGGACAGCAAGGAGCAGTCCACCTTGCTGTCCCCAGTCCACCTGGCCATGCTGCTGGCCAAATACTCCAGCATTTTGCTGGAGTATTTGCTGGAGTATTTGGCCAGCAGAATGCTGGCCAAATACTCCAGCATTTTGGATTTGCGATAAAATGTTTTATATGAAGTGACAGTACACAATGTTACCTTTTATTTGAGGGTGTTTTACCGTTTAGAAATTAAAGTAATTTGTATCTAGTCGCCCTATTTGAAGGCATAAATATTTCGACAAATTCACCTATTGTGAATAAAATTGTTAGAAGTTTAGATTTGGTCCCATATTCCTAGCACGCAATGACTACAAACTTGTTGGATGCATTTGCACTTTGTTGTTTTTGATTGTTGTGCCCAATAGAAATGAATGGTAAATAATGTGTCTAACTTTCTCACCCATCATTAGTCACAATTCATTCATGATTATCTGCAATCCTGGTAGTATCCACATTAAAATGTAGAAGTGTTCAGAAACATTCTATTCTTATTTACATTAAAAGTTACTCCGAAATGACAAAACATTTTTACCATTAATTTCTATTGGGCACAACATAATCCAAAACAAAGTGCAATTGCATCCAACAAGCACTAGTTTTATGTAATGTAGCCATTGCATTCTAGGAATGTGACCAAATACCATACTCAAAAACACTAAGTGAATTTGTCCAAATATTTATGACAACTTCAAATGGGGTGACTAAATACATAAAGTGCTTTAATTTCTAAACAGTAAAACAGATACAGTGCATTCAGAAAGTACTCAGACCCCTTGACTTTTTCCACTTTGTTACATTACAGCCTTATTCTAAAATTGATGAAATAGTTTTTCCCCCTCATCAATCTACACACAATACCCTCATAATAACAATGCAAAAAAATTGAAATATCACATTTACATACAGTACCAGTCAAAAGTTTGGACACACCTACTCATTCAAGGGTTTTTATTTATTTTTACTATTTTCTACATTGTAGAATAATAGTGAAGACATCAAAATGAAAAAAATTACACATATGGAATCATGTAGAACCCAAAAAGTGTTTGGTTAAAGACCAAAGTCCATGTTATGGCAAGAACATCTCAAATAAGCAAAGAAAAATGACAGTCCATCATTACTTTAAGACATGAAGGTCAGTCAATCCAGAACATTTCAAGAACTTTGAAAGTTTCTTCAAGTACAGTCGCAAAACCATCAACGCTATGATGAAACTCTCTCATGAGGACCGCCACAGGAAAGGAAGACCCAGAGTTACCTCTGCTGCAGAGGATAAGTTCATTAGAGTTAACTGCACCTCAGATTGCAGCCCAAATAAATGCTTCACAGAGTTCAAGTAACAGACACATCTCAACATCAACTGTTCAGAAGATACTGCGTGAATCAGGCCTTCATGGTCAAATTGCTGCAAAGAAACCACTACTAAAAGACACCAATAAAAAGAAGAGACTTGCTTGGGCCAAGAAACACGAGCAATGGACATTAGACAGGTGAAAATCTGTCCTTTGGTCTGATGAGTCCAAATTTGCGATTTTTGGTTCCAACTGCCGTGTCTTTGTGAAACGCAGAGTAGGTGAACGGATGATCTCCGCATGTGTGGTTCCCACCGTGAAGCATGGAGGAGGTGTGATGGTGCTTTGCTGGTGACACTATCAGTGATTTATTTAGAATTCAAGGCACACTTAACCAGCATGGCTACCACAACATTCTGCAGCAATACACCATCCCATCTGGTTTGCACTTAGTGGGACAATAATTAGTTTTTCAAAAGGACAATGACCCAAAACACACCTCCAGGTTGTGTAAGGACTATTTGACCAATAAGAAGAGTGATGTAGTGCTGCATCAGTTGACTTGGCCTCCACAATCACCTGACCTCAACCCAATTGAGATGATTTGGGAAGTGGGGGACCGCAGAGTGACGTAAAAGCAGCCAACAAGTGCTCCGCATATGTGGGAACTCATTCAAGACTATTGGAAAAGCATTCCTCATGAAGCTGGTTGAGAGAATGCCAAGAGTGTGCAAAGCTGTCATCAAGGCTACTTTGAAGAATATAAAATATATTTTGACTTGTTTAACACGTTTTTGGTTACTACATGATTCCATATGTGTTATTTCTTAGTTTTGATGTTTTCACTATTATTCTACAATGTAGAAAATAGTAAAAATAAAGAAAAACCCTTGAATGAGTAGGTGTGTCCAAACTTGACTGGTACTGTGTGTGTAATATAAACACACACACACACACACACACACACACACACACACACACACACACACACACACACACACACACAGGGTTGCTCACCCCACAGGAGAAGATGTCTTGGATGTAGATGATGTAACACTGGGCCGCATCGTCAGACTCATTAAGCTGCTCGTGAAGTCTGTCAACATACATATGTATTAGGGAATATAAAAGTCTCAACACAGCATTAAGTGGACCCACACATATACATGCTTTGATGTCCATACTTTGCCAGTTTCAGTAGAGCCATTCTCTCCACGTCCCCCACAGAGTACGCCCTCCAGTAACACTGGACAAAAAGGAAGAATAAAACTTAATGACAGATCACAGCAGTGGTTCATATATTACATTCAAATCTACAGGAAAATGAAAAATAAATGGTAGAGAGAATGCTGCTGTTGCTAACCTTCTTTGCCTCGACGTGCTGTGAAAGTTTCTCGTAGCTCTCTCCCAAAGCAACCAGCATACGAGAGTCATTGGGCCTGAGGGCCACAGTGACACGTCATTCACACTACAGTATGTAAGGATTTGGTAATAGACTTTACTACACGATACCAAGCACCCACTGACAACAGAACCCTCTACCTTGGTTTTTACTCAAACACACACCTGAGCTGGTGGGCCTTTCGATAGTAGTAAAGACAATAGAATGGCATCTTGAGGATCTCATAGGTCTGTCCCAGGCCATACCAGGCACGGTAGTCTCGTTTGTTCACTTCAATAGCGTGCCTGACCAACAAAGAAAACATACACAGAAATAGAAAAGCATGGAGCACAACTCTCTCAGACCCATAGGATCAGTAATGCCAGTGTGGTGTGCACCAGTTATTTCTTTATATTAAACCACTACTATTTTGAATGTTGTAGCTATAAATTGTCCTGTTTGAAATAGCCCTAGCAAACTTCACATTTCTCAAGTAAAAATTACTCATTACTATCAATATCAGTAAAATGTCCTCGATAAATGACTGATTGGGTCAGTAGCCATAATTTTTGGTTTATTGTCCCAGCTCTAAGCCATGCCATAGTGGACAGTCAGTCTGACCTGTAGGCCTGGATGGCAGCAGAGGTGTTCTTCATCTCCATGTACTCGTGGCCCATCAGAGTCCAGGCTCCCAGGCAGCGAGGGTTCAGCTTCAGAGCCCTCTGGAAGTACAGCGCTGCCTTTTCATGCTGCGACCGCAGGCTGTAGTAGTTACCTACACACAGGACAGACAGAATACACTCGTTAGAAACATAACATATCACCTGTAGGTAGAGTTGGTTGTACTTCTTAAGTCTTGAAAGGTCTGTCTGTGATTACTGAACATAGTAAAGAGTTCTGGTAAGGGTGTTTATGTCCGGCTTTGACTTGAGAAGAGGTGTGGTTTTCTGTCCTGCTTTTTTTTTCTTCTCAGTCCTGTTTAGCTGTGTAGTGGCAGAATCCTTACCGATGACACAGCAGGTTTCTACCCTGTACTTGTCTATCTCCACCAGGTTGTGGGCCAGGTAGCTGAGCTCTGGCTTCATGCTCTGTGGAAACACAACAGACAGTCAGACATGTTCATAAAGACAGAGCCCGACAGATGGAGACAGTCAATTAAGTGGGGTCTCACACGGACGTATAGCAGGTTGGAGAACGTGTCCATGTTCTCAATGCGAAAGGGATCCTGCTCCCGCAACTCATTGAACAGAGCCAGAGCCTGGTCAATATCTATGACAAAGAAAAGCATAGGTGTGAAACTGAATAGAGGAAAGAAAATACCTAGCAGAATGTTTCTTCATATTACTTTATTGACTTGACAGACCTCGAATGTTGTGGTAGGCCACAGCAATCTGTGAGATGATATACGTGCTCTTGGAGAAGCCGGACTCAATCAGACTCTGGTATTTCTGCAGGGCCTCTTTGATCATCTGCAGCTCTGTGTACATGTGGGCCATGAAGAAGTCTCTGATCCAGCAGTCTGGCAGAGACAGGGACTTCAGCTGACGAGAGGAGAGAGGAGCCACAAGTATATCATTGTAATATTCTATATAAGTTCATTGACATGTAATGTAGTCCAGTAGATCTGGGAACTACTGTAGTGGGTACAGAGGAGAAATTATCTGTGTGTGTATGTGTGTGTGTGTATTACCATGTCAATGTTGGTGATGAGGTTACAGAGCTCCAGCCACGCTCCCCAGTGTAGAGGTAAGGCATGGGTCGCCTCCACAAACACTTCTACCGCCTCCTTCAGTAGATCCAGCTTACGCAGAACCACCCCATACCTGCACAAACGCACAGGTTTGTGAGGTTAAAGACTCACTGTACACGTATATGGGGGAGGTTGTAAGAGACCTGGTCGTGTGGTGCCAGGACAACAACCTATCCCTCAATGTGATCAAGACAAAGGAGATGATTGTGGACTACAGGAAAAAGAGGACCAAGCACGCCCCCATGCTCATCGACAGGGCTGCAGTGGACCAGGTTGAGAGTTTCAAATTCCTTGGTGTCCACATCACCAACAAACTATCATGGTCCAAACACACGAAGACAGTTGTGAAGAGGGCACGACAAAGCCTATTCCCCCTCAGGAGACTGAAAAGTTTTTGCATGGGTCCTCAGATCCTGACTGGTTGCATCACTGCCTGGTATGGAAACTGCTCGGCCTCCGACTGCAAGGCACTACAGAGGGTAGTGCAAACGGCCCAGTACATCACTGGGGCCAAGCTTCCTGCCATCCAGGACCTCTATATCATGCAGTGTCAGAGGAAGGCCCTAAAAATTGTCAAAGACTCAAGCCACCCTAGTCATAGACTGTTCTCTCTGCTACCGCACGGCAAGCAGTACTGGAGCCATAAGACTCCTGAACAGCTAATCAAATGGCTACCCAGACCCCTCTTTTACTCTGCTGCTACTCTCTGTTTATAAATCTATGCATAGTCACTTTAACTCTACCTACATGTACATATTACCTCAACTAACCGGTGCCCCGCACATTGACTCTGTACCGGTATCCCCTGTATATAGCCTCCACATTAACTCTGTACCGGTATCCCCTGTATATAGTCTCACTACTGTTATTTTACTGCTGCCCTTTAATTATTACTTTAATTTTCTTTTTTACTTAACACTTATTTAAATTATTAAAGCATTGTTGGTAAGGGCTTGTAAGTAAGCATTTCACTGCTTAATACAGGTTGTTGTAGTCAGCACATATGACAAATAACATTTGATTTTGATTTGAGTGTGTGTGAGAGTGCGAGGTGCTTACAGGTACAGAGTGAATCCTTCCAGCTCTCCAGCACTGTGTTTCTTACTCAGCTCCACCCTCAGCTCCCGCAGAGCCTCGTTACGCACCTGACCTTTCTCCAGAGGCCCTGCAGCCAATCACAGCAGGCAAAAACAACAAATCAAGACATTTACATTTTAGTCATTTAGCAGACGCTCTTATCCAGAGCGACTTACAGTAGTGAATGCATACATTTCATTTCATTTCATGCATTTGTTTTTGTACTGGCCCCCCGTGGGAATCGAACCCACAACCCTGGCGTTGCACACACTATGCTGGCGTTGCAAACACCATGCTCTACCAACTGAGCCACAGGGAAGACATTGAACTCTGTCGTGAGACACAATTTTGATTTAGGTGGCATTGATGCTTTTATTTGGTGGCATTATTTGGTGGCTCCTCACCCAAGCTGTCCACAGTCTCATCATCTTTCTTCTTTTCTCCAGACTGGAAACCAAGGAAACAGATGAGTGTCAGAATTTGACAACATCCCTGAAATGACAGGCTACATTGGATGGCCCCCATTGAGGAGTTACAAGTGTTCTGGACAATTGTATTGTCTCTATTCCCATTTTGACAACTAGATTTCTAGAGGTGATGTTGCTGTGAATTGAAACACCTCACCAGATATCGAGAGTACATGTACAGGAAGTATGCTTTCTGGCTGCGGCAGCCGCGAAGGAAGTAGGCAGCACGGTCATACTCTTTCAGGTCAAAGTAGGACTTGGCCAGGCCAAGAGCATCCAGGTCCTGACCATCCTCCTACAACCAGGATGACAGAGGTAACAGATTGTACATATCACTCAAATGGCCTTCAATTCAAAAACACAAGCAACTTGTTCATGCATTAATAAGGGAAATATTATCTTTAGCCACAAACCTCAGTAAAAGTTGCCGATGGAGGTAATTCATTCTTGGGAAGGGGGTCCAAGGCAAATGCCAACTCTGAAGCCCTAAAATAATTTCACACAACCATCGGTGATATCACTGACGTAGTTAACGCAATGTTTTATCAACTTCAATATGAAGCTGTATTAAGAAAATAAGAGCCTGAACCGGTCTGAAAAAAATAGGCTAGATTTGACAAGACTTGCAAGTTAATCGTTGGATAGCTAGTTAGCATTAGCAAGCTAGCTAGCTAACAAGTGTGAGTTCACCAACTGAAGCTATTCTTCACTGAAAGAAATACAATGATCATAACATCAACAATAGAGCTTCTTACCATTTCACGCTATGTACAAGTCCTCTTTCTTTACAAAGCGATATCACAGTGATCAGCTGTTTTTTAATTTCAACTAAATCGCCAAACTCACTACACAAAGCCGCCATTTTTCATACCTTGATTTTACGTCATAAAAACACAAGTCGCGATTGGACAGTATTAGTCTAGTCGATTTATAGCAATAGCTTTTCAGCTGTTTACCTGAAATTCTTCTTTGCAATGTAACAAAGTTTTAGAAATGAGTTGAAGTCTTCTAAGAATAGGCTACCTAAATATTTGTAAGTGAGATGGAAATCAACTACAATGCCGTTCAGAATGTATCCAGAGGGTGGCAGCCTGTACCACAGAACACGATACATTTTGCTACAGTACTGTCAAGACAGCTGATTAGGTTTCCAGTATGTCGAATAAAAAAATGTATGACAGGCCTGATGGAAACAGCACATTTGTCGGTAAACTTTCCAAATGTTGACAAAAAAACGATTTTATGAGCAAATATTGATCACATTTTGAGTCATTTTGAGTACATTTTGAGTCACGGGATGACATGTGTGGTCCTCCCACTACGATTTGGGAAAGCATGCCCTTTATTAGGCTACAGATTAAATACATTATGATGAACTTCACAGGGTGGTGAAAGTGCAGTGATGAGCTTGATGCACCTTTCCAATAAATATTGAGGGTCTTATGATGATCGATGCTTGGCTGCCATTTGACAAATAAAACGAATCTTTGTCCATAATAATCTCAACGTGTTGGCTATACATGCACTGTATCTGCAAACTGTTGTCTAGAGCCCACATGTCAATACCAGAATAGAAACATTCGCTCTATAACGCAAAATGTTTTATGACAAAACCACCAATAGAGCTGAAAATGCGATGGAAACCCAGTTAACTTATATGTTTTATTCGCTACATTTGAATTTAACCGCAAAAGTAAGTTTTATGTGGACTATGTCATCAAGCACATACTTTTATAGGCATCAGGTCAATTTAATGGAAACACATCTCTGGTGGGAAAATGTGCATATTTTATTTTTGCATATTTTTGAATATTTGCATGAAAATTTGTCACCAATTGGATGGAAATCTAGCTACTGACAAACAGCAAGCAATTGAGGTTCCACTCACAAAATCCCAGTTTACCCTCTACACTAACCCTTATGTCCCAGCCATGTTGAGATGGCAGGTTGTGAAGGGCCAATTCATATGTAAAATTCACAGTGGCAAACATCTGACAGGCACAACATGTACCTTAACTGTACTCAAATCAAGGGGATATCAATGTGCCAGTACATGTGCCTTGGCACATTGATTGGACCTTGCATTGAGGACATTGAGCTTAAATGGCAAGGTACACATACTCCTGTTGTGCCTGTTCATGCTGTGCCTTCAGAATTGTACATATGAATTGTCCCTTCACAACTTGCCATCTCAACATTGCTGACTGAACGAGATCATAATGCATTTCGGCTCAAACATGACGCAAAACATCCTTGCCGTTGTCACTTTCTGAACAGACTGTTGCTATGATAACAGCTTGTATGAGTGTGTTTTGCCCACTGTGTCTCATGCTGCTAATCTGTAGTTTGCTATGTGGAGCACAGATCCTGGGGTTGGGGCATGTGGCAGCGGCATGGTTCTACCTGGGAGCCTCCTCTGGGAGAGCTGGGGAAGACAGACAACAGCTGGGACCATACCACCCTACCCTTGTACAGAAAGAAAGAAAGAAAGAAAGAAAGAAAGAAAGAAAGAAAGAAAGAAAGAAAGAAAGAAAGAAAGAAAGAAAGAAAGTGACTGGCATGTTTGATAGACCTACTAATTATGAAATATGTTGTGCTGCATGTGCATGCAACCCTTTTTATTGGCTATCTCTATAGACACATTTTTATTGGCTATTGGCTATTGGCTATCTCTATAGACACATTTTTATTGGCTATTGGCTAGCTCTCTACAGACCAGTGGTGACCCGTCATTCAGGGCAGGTGGGGCTTTTTGAAAAATATATGTATATGTATTTTTATGGGGGGGCTTGCCTGTTTTGCATGTTATTTTGGCTTTAATACGTGTCATATATCAGTTTGCAAACAATGTAAAAAAAAAAAAGAATATATAATTGAGTTAATAAAGCCGCATACAAACAGGCAGCTCCAAAATACAGGTGTTTCAGCCAAGCTCAGTGCTTTCTGTGGTGGTGGGGCAGGCCAGCAGAAAATAGGAGCATTGCACCGTGATTGGCTCAGCATTGCACCGTGATTGGCTCAGTGTTCTGTCACTCATAGGGACACTACGTCACCCGCCTTTAGTAAGGGTAGACATCAAGAATGTGAGCCCTTTGGGTGCTGCCATAGAGTTACATTAGAAGTGCCCTTCCAAGAAGGCTCAAGGTCATTGGCCACAGAAATGACGTCAAATCACGTTATATGTACTGTAGCTTTGATTGGACTGATCATGTCAACTTACTTTCACAATCTTAGCTAGCAGTCATCATCATGAATTAAGTCTACTGGCAAATCATTTTTAATCAGGGCGGCAGGTAGCCTAGTGGTTACAGCGTTGGAGTAGTAACTGAAAGGTTGCAAGATCGAATCCCCGAGCTGACAAGATAAAAATCTGTCATTCTGCCCCTGAACAAGGCAGTTAACCCACTGTTCCTAGGCCGTCATTGAAAATAAGAATTTGTTCTTAACTGACTTGCCTAGTTAAATAAAGATAAAATAAAAAAATCCTTGTCATATGAAGATAAATAATGAAGAGGAAAATATAGATAAAACATATCGGTGCTCATTGGACATAAACATTACACAACAATTTGGAGATCGCAAATTCAACAATGTAAGGAATCGGTGACAGTGGCTAATTGCAGCTGGGAAGTCGGGAATGTAATACTAAGTGTATGTTGTGTAGAAGGTAATACTAAGTGTATGTTGTGTAGTAAGCTGTTAGTAGCCCATGTGCCTCACCCTAATAATTTGGTCTATTTTCACCACCGCGGTATTGTAAACACATCGTTCGTGGCCGGTGTGTGTTTGTTTGCAAACTTTTTTGTACAGCTTTGACAGTGCTACTGATAGCAGTACACTGTAAGAACAGCCCATGTTCTGAATTCTGTTGCTGTACATTTCAAAAGTGCTGAACAAGTAGTTATATTGACTACGTCCGTCGTCGCATTACTGTCTTAATTGAAATTACGGATTGCCTCTTATCCGCTTGTCGTCCCCTTATGCCATAGTTTGTACATCTCAATTGTCAATAGAAACCACATTTGTTTAAGCAAGTCAGCCATATTAGCTATGTTTTTTTAAATGCAGTAAATGAAGCTGAATGAACTGTTTAGCTGCCAGACAAGGCTCCGCTGAAAGCCAGGTGTAGCAGTGGTAAGGTGTTGGGACTGCTGTTGGGACTCTGCTGTTGGGACAGCTTTATGTAGAACAGTTTGTGGGCACCTTTTGTCACCGTTATAGTGCAATTAATGTATTGTTTAGTGTTGTGTTGTGGCTTTGCTGGCATGTGTCCCACTTTTTTTTTTTGCCCCACCAAGATTTACATGCTAAAATTGCCACTGCTATAGACACATTTTTATTGGCTATTGGCTATCTCTCTATAGACACATTTTTATTGGCTACTGGCTATCTCTCTATAGACGCATTTTTATTGGCTACTGGCTATCTCTCTATAGACACATTTTTATTGGCTACTGGCTATCTCTCTATAGACACATTTTTATTGGCTACTAGCTATTTCTCTATTGACACATTTTTATTGGCTACTGGCTATCTCTCTATAGACACATTTTTATTGGCTACTGGCTATCTCTCGATAGACACATTTTTATTGGCTACTGGCTATCTCTCTATAGACACATTTTTATTGGCTACTAGCTATTTCTCTATTGACACATTTTTATTGGCTACTGGCTATCTCTCTATAGACACATTTTTATTGGCTACTGGCTATCTCTCGATAGACACATTTGCACTGGCCATTGGCTATTTCTCTATAGACATATAAAAAAAGCAGAGAGCAGAGCACACCCTTTTTCTCAGTTTTTTTAGTTTTTTCTCAGTACACATCCCCTCAGTTGCTTCTCTCTCTCTCTCTCTCTCCTCCAGTTCAAAAGCCATTTTAATAGACTGACAAGGTAATCAAGTATTGCCAGAGAGTTTACAAGTGCAACCACATGGCTCACTGAGCAGGTTGAAAGAGGCACAATAAGACAGGTTATATGCCCCATCCCTCTCTTCCTTCCTTCCTATCCTCCTCCACCTCCTCCTCCTCCTCCCTTCCGCTTCCTTCTTCCCTTCCTCCTCTCTCTTTCTCTCTCTATTTATCCTTCTATCTCACACACACACACACACACACACACACACACACACACACACACACACACACACACACACACACACACACACACACACACACACACACACACTTGTGCCCTGCAGGTAGAGCAGTGAACTGCGTGAAGGAGTTGCTGAAACAGATTGCTGCGTAATTAAAAGGGACAGTGTGCCTCTGATGTGCTCCACAGAGCCCTGCACCATGGTTCCTAAAGCTGTGTACACAGAGGTAACCTCCACCTTTCTCACAGTATCTCTCAGTTGTACTCGCCTTTATTACACCTCCCAATTCCCTTTCATTTCAGATCCAATTTCTCTTCCCATCCTCATCTAATGCAGCTCTGTATCCTCAGCTCTGTATCCTCAGCTCTTCTCTTCTGGCAGTGTGGGGGGGGAGAGGGCACAAAGTATACCGTATATTCTATGCCACCACGTCTCTGAGCATTGTCAATGTGTTTGTGTATGAGTGTGTGAGATCCTACTGTATCAGCACAGTCCGTCTCAGCCAGACCTGAGAGGCCGGGTGCAGGACCCTGTAATGAGGCTGTGATGATGACGTCACGTAGGACTGAGGATAGCAGCCAAAAGCTTCGCCTCATTAGGGCAGCCACCACCTGAGCCCCTGGCTGCACCACAGAGACAGAGACCGAGTGACTGACTGACTGACTGAACTATTGTTTCCAAACACAACACTTGTCTCTGTTGTATTGTGTGGTTGTAGCCGTTTTATTTTGAAGAGTATACATGCAAATGTGAATAATGACACACACACACCTTGGTGAGAGGTAGTCGACACATCCTTTATGACAAGGTGCTGTATGACGTATTCCAGAGAGGTGTCAGGCTGGGGATAATGACTGAGACAGATGTTTAATGTCTAGGCATGGAGACAGCCAGAGAGGGCGGCATGGAGGGAAGGGGGCCGTATTTAGGGCATGTATTTAATGTGTCCCCTGGGACAAGTGGGGGGTTGGTTGGATGGGGTGTAGTTTCAGGAGAAGTGTGTTTGAGTTTTAACCGAGAAAAACATCCAATGGTAAACCTATAATGAAAAATATGATGGGGGTTAGGTATCAATGGAGTATCACTGATATAATACATGAACTTTTTCAGTAAATGCATCTCACATATGGAATAGCTCAGTCAACACCCTGTTTTATCCCAAGGTTATTATTTCCTGTAATGTGATACAATCCCTTGTTTTGGTTCCTTGTTGAGGACTGTGGGTTTTGATAGGCTGCTCACAGATGGCCATGTAGCTTAGAGGTTGTCTGGTGGTGAAAATAAGGAATCAAGGAATAAATCCTGGTTATACATTACATTAAATCAGTCAGCTCATCACAATTTTTATGTGAAAGAACCAACCTTTCCCCTCAGATTTAATTAAACCAAGTCTGATCATTTCATATTGTATGTAACTCACTGGGTCTTGTGTGGATGAGAGTGTGAGTCTAGCAGCATGACAGTCCACTTTAACTTAATTCCCAAACAGATGTAACCAATCAGGTGTACTGAGGAGCCCCAAGGCCAGGGGGAGGGGGGGGAAAGAGAGAGAGAGAGAGAGAGAGAGAGAGAGAGAGAGAGAGAGAGAGAGAGAGAGAGAGAGAGATCATCATTCTGTCCCCTGCCCAGCCTCTCTTTAGCTCTATCCCCTCCTCCATAATCTCTATGTCAACATGAACGAATATCGAGAGATAAACAGACACAGAGATATATATAGACTGACTGACTATATATATATTTACCACATTTAGCAGACGCTCTTATCCAGAGCGACTTACAAATTGGTGCATTCACCTTATGATATCCAGTGGAACAACCACTTTACAATAGTACATCTATATATCTTTTTTGGGGGGGGGTTAGAAGGATTACTTTATCCTATCCCAGGTATTCCTTAAAGAGGTGGGGTTTCAGGTGTCTACGGAAGGTGGTGATTGACTCCGCCGTCCTGGCGTCATGAGGGAGCTTGTTCCACCATTGGGGTGCCAGAGCAGCGAACAGTTTTGACTGGGCTGAGCGGGAACTGTGCTTCCGCAGAGGTAGCACAGTATATATATATATATATATATATATATATATATATATATATATATAGAGAGAGAGAGAGAGAGAGAGATACGATGATAGAGAGAGAGAGAGAGAGAGAGAGAGAGAGATTCCTGTTTATTTAACTTTTGTATATTATCTACTTCACTTGCTTTGGCAATGTTAACATATGTTTCCCATGCCAATTTTTTAATTTATTTTTATTTCACCTTTATTTAACCGGGTAGGCAAGTTGAGAACAAGTTCTCATTTACAATTGCGACCTGGCCAAGATAAAGCACAGCAGTTCGACAACATACAAAAACACAGAGTTACACATGGAGTAAAACAACAAACAGTCAATGATGCAGTAGAAAAAAAATTAAAAAAATAAGACTATATACAATGTGAGCAAATTATGTGAGATAAGGGAGGTAAAGGCAAAAAAGGCCATGGTGGCAAAGTAAATGAAGTATAGCAAGTAAAACACTGGAATGGTAGATTTGTAGTTTGAAGAAAGTTAAAAGTTAAAATATAAATAATATGGTGCAAAGGAGCAAAATAAATAAAATAAATAAATACAGTAGGGGAAGAGGTAGTAGTTTGGGCTAAATTATAGATGGGCTATGTACAGGTGCAGTGATCTGGGAGCTGCTCTGATAGCTGGTGCTTAAAGCTAGTGAGGGAGATAAGTGTTTCCAGTTTCAGAGATTTTTGTAGTTCGTTCCAGTCATTGGCAGCAGAGAACTGGAAGGAGAGACGACCAAAGGAGGAGTTGGCTTTAGGGGTGACCAGAGAGATATACTTGCTGGAGCGCGTGCTACAGGTGGGTGCTGCTATGGTGACCAGTGAGCGGAGATAAGGGGGGACTTTACCTAGCAGGGTCTTGTAGATGACCTGGAGCCAATGTGTTTGGCGACGATTATGAAGCGAATGCCAGCCAACGAGAGCGTACAGGTCGCAGTGGTGGGTAGTATATGGGGCTTTGGTGACAAAACGGATGGCACTGTGATAGACTGCATCCAGCTTGTTGAGTAAGGTATTGGAGGCTATTTTGTAAATGACATCGCCGAAGTCGAGGATTGGTAGGATGGTCAGTTTTACGAGGGTATGTTTGGCAGCATGAGTGAAGGATGCTTTGTTGCGAAATAGGAAGCCAATTCTAGATTTAACTTTGGATTGGAGATGATTGATGTGAGTCTGGAAAGAGAGTTTACAGTCTAACCAGACACCTAGGTATTTGTAGTTGTCCACATATTCTAAGTCAGAACCGTCCAGAGAAGTGATGCTGGACAGGCGGGCAGGTGCAGGCAGCGATCGGTTGAAGAGCATGCATTTAGTTTTACTTGTGTTTAGGAGCAGTTGGAGACCACGGAAGGAGAGTTGAATGGCATTGAAGCTCGTCTGGAGGGTTGTTAACACAGTGTCCAAAGAAGGGCCAGAAGTATACAGAATGGTGTCGTCTGCGTAGAGGTGGATCAGAGATTCACCAGCAGCAAGAGCGACATCATTGATGTATACAGAGAAAAGAGTTGGCCCAAGAATTGAACCCTGTGGTACCCCCATAGAGACTGCCAGAGGTCCGGACAGAAGGCCCACCGATTTGACACACTGAACTCTGTCAGAGAAGTAGTTGGTGAACCAGGCGACGCAATCGTTTGAGAAACCAAGGCTACTGAGTCTGCCGATGAGGATGTGGTGATTAACAGAGTCAAACGCTTTGGCCAGGTCAATGAATACGGCAGCACAGTATTGTTTCTTATCGATGGCGGTTACGATGTCGTTTAGGACCTTGAGCGTGGCTGAGGTGCACCCATGACCAGCTCTGAAACCAGATTGCATAGCGGAGAGGGTGCGGTGGGATTCGAAATGGTCGGTAATCTGTTTGTTGACTTGGCTTTCGAAGACCTTAGAAAGGCAGGGTAGGATGGATATAGGTCTGTAGCAATTTGGGTCAAGAGTGTCACCTCCTTTGAAGAGGGGGATGACAGCAGCTGCTTTCAAATCTATGGGAATCTCAGGCGACACGAAAGAGAGGTTGAACAGGCTAGTAATAGGGGTTGCAATAATTTCGGCAGATAATTTTAGAAAGAAAGGGTCCAGATTGTCAAGCCCAGCTGATTTGTAGGGGTCCAGATTTTGCAGCTCTTTCAGAACATCAGCTGAATGGATTTGGGAGAAGGAGAAATAGGGGAGGCTTGGGCGAGTAGCTGTGGGGGGTGCAGTGCTGTTGAATGCAGTAGGGGTAGTTAGGTGGAAAGCATGGCCAGCCGTAGAAAAATGCTTATTGAAATTCTCAATTATAGTGGGCTTATCGGTGGTGACAGAGTTTCCTATCCTCAGTGCAGTGGGCAGTTGGGAGGAGGTGTTCTTATTCTCCATGGACTTTACAATGTCCCAGAACTTTTTAGAGTTTGAGTTGCAGGAAGCAAATTTCTGTTTGTAAAAGCTAGCCTTGGCGTTTCTAACTGCCTGTGTGTATTGGTTTCTAACTTCCCTGAAAAGTTGCATATCGCGGGGGCAGTTCGATGCTAATGCAGAACGCCACAGGATATTTTTGTGTTGGTTAAGGGCAGTCAGGTCTGGGGAGAACCAAGGGCTATATCTATTCCTGGCTCTAAATTTCTTGAAAGGGGCATGCTTATTTAAGATGGTAAGGAAGGCATTTAAAAAAAATAACCAGGCATCCTCTACTGACGGGATGAGGTCAATATCCTTCCAGGATACCAGGGCCAGGTCGATTAGAAAGGCTTGCTCGTTGAAATGTTTCAGGGAGCGTTTGACAGTGATGAGTGGAGGTCGTTTGACCGCTGACCCATTACGGGTGCAGGCAATGAGGCAGTGATCGCTGAGATCTTGGTTGAAAACAGCAGAGGTGTATTTAGAGGGCACGTTGGTTAGGATGATATCTATGAGGGTGCCAGTGTTTGCGGCTTTGGGGTTGTACCTGGTGGGTTCATTAATAATTTGTGTGAGATTGAGGGCATCAAGCTTGGATTGTAGGATGGCTGGGGTGTTAAGCATGTCCCAGTTTAGGTCACCTAGTAGCACGAGCTCTGAAGATAGATGGGGGGCAATCAGTTCACATATGGTGTCCAGAGCACAGCTAGGGGCCGAGGGGGGTCTATAGCAGGCGGCGACGGTGAGAGACTTGTTTTTGGAGAGGTGGATTTTTAAAAGTAGAAGTTCAAATTGTTTGGGTACAGACCTGGATAGCAGGACAGAACTCTGCAGGCTATCTCTGCAGTAGATTGCAACACCACCCCCTTTGGTCATTCTTGTCTGAAAACATTGTAGTTAGGGATGAAGATTTCAGAGTTTTTGGTGGACTTCCTAAGCCAAGATTCAGACACAGCTAGGACATCCGGGTTGGCAGAGTGTGCTAAAGCAGTGAATAAAACAAACTTAGGGAGGAGGCTTCTAATGTTAACATGCATGAAACCAAGGCTATTACGGTTACAGAAGTCATCAAAAGAGAGCGCCTGGGGAGTAGGAGTGGAGCCAGGCACTGCAGGGCCTGGATTCACCTCTACATCCCCAGAGGAGCAGAGAAGAATGAGTATGAGGGTACGGCTAAAAGCTATGATAATTGGTCGTCTGTGACGTCCAGAATAGAGAGAAAAAGGAGCAGGTTTCTGGGGGCGATAAAATAGCTTCAAGGTATAATGTACAGACAAAGGTATGGTGGGATGTGAATACAGAGGAGGTAAACCTAGGCATTTAGTGATGATGAGAGAGATATTGTCTCTAGAAACATCATTGAAATCAGAAGATGTCATAGCATGTGTGGGTGGAGGAACTGAGAGGTTGGATAAGGTATAATGAGCAGGGCTAGAGGCTCTACAGTGAAATAAGCCAATAAACACTAACCAGAACAGCAATGGACATTGCATATTGGCATTAAGGAGAGGCATGCTTAGCCGAGTGATCAAAGGGTCCAGTGAGATTCAGACAGCTAGCCGGGCCATAGGTAGCAAGCTGGTGGAAGATGGAGGGAGGTCTGTTTTTAGCCACCTTGTGCGTTTCCGTCTGTGGGTTAGTGGGGTTCCGTGTGGAAGGGGGGACCAGTCCAAGTTGGCAAAATAGTTAGTTATAGTGGCCCAAGAAAAGTGTCCGATAGACCTATTCAGATCGCAGCCGATAAGACAGCTAACGATTAGCCGGCCGCAGATGGGCGATCAGGTTACGTCGCGACGGAGGGGCCAGTTGGATAATTCCCTCGGGCAGATAACGTCGGTGGTCCAGTCGTGAAGGCCCGATGGGGCTCCGCATCGGCAGTAAAACGGGTCCGGATAGGTGATTGTAGCCCAGGAGACACTTCAGCTGGCTAGCTCAGGAAAAGCCCATGAGTGGCTGACGGAACTCTTCAGCTGGCTAGCTCCGGAAAAATGTGTGTTAATTCCAGGACCGACGTTGCCAATAGTCACTCAGGTAGCAGCTAGTTAGCTGCAAGATCCAGGTGTAAATGTCCAGAGCCTGCGGTAGAAATCGGGGAAAGGAGAGAGAATAGGTCCGGTATGCTCTGGTCTGAGTCGCGCTGTACAAAAACTGGCGATAGCTTTTCTAGCTAATGGATAGCTGAGGACAGCTAACCGTGTGTAACAGTGTAGGTTCCGTCCCTCTCTTCGCCCCAACCCGGGCTCGAACCAGGGACCCTTGCACACATCAACAACTGACACCCCACGAAGCAACGTTACCCATCGCGCCACAAAAGCCGCGGCCCCTGCAACGCAAGGGGAAACCCTACTTCAAGTCTCAGAGCGAGTGACGTCACTGATTGAAATGCTATTAGCGCGCACCATCGCTAACTAACTAGCCATTTCATATCGGTTACACTCACCCCCCCTTTGACCTCCTCCTTTTCCGCAGCAACCAATGATCCGGGTCAACAGCATCAATGTAACAGTGTAGGTTCCGTCCCTCTCCTCGCCCCAACCCGGGCTCGAACCAGGGACCCTTGCACACATCAACAACTGACACCCCACGAAGCAACGTTACCCATCGCGCCACAAAAGCCACGGCCCCTGCAACGCAAGGGGAAACCCTACTTCAAGTCTCAGAGCGAGTGACGTCACTGATTGAAACGCTATTAGCGCGCACCACCGCTAACTAACTAGCCATTTCACATCGGTTACACTCACCCCCCCTTTGACCTCCTCCTTTTCCGCAGCAACCAATGATCCGGGTCACGGCACCAATGTAAGTGTAGGTTCTGTCCTTCTCTTTGCCCCAACCCGGGCTCGAACCAGGGACCCTTGCACACATCAACAACTGACACCCCACGAAGCAACGTTACCCATCGCGCCACAAAAGCCGCGGCCCCTGCAACGCAAGGGGAAACCCTACTTCAAGTCTCAGAGCGAGTGACGTCACTGATTGAAATGCTATTAGCGCGCACCACCGCTAACTAACTAGCCATTTCACATCGGTTACACGTGGCTAGCTGAACTCCAACGTTAGCCAGTGAAAATGGCTAACCTCTGGCTAGCTTCTGTTGTGGATTTCAGATGAGGTAAATAATACTTTATTTTTTAAATTGGTGAGGCGGGTTGCAGGAGAGTGCTTTGAGGTTGAGTTTTTAGAAGAAAAAATGTAAAAAGATATGTGAAGAAAAATATGTAAATATATATATACACGGGACACGACAAGAGGAGGTTAAAGGACGTCTGAACTGCTACGCCATCTTGGAACAATAAAGCCCCTTGAATTTAATTGAATTGAGAGAGATACAGGATGTTACCCTCTACAACATAACCTTCACTCCAAATCAAAAGTCAAAACCTACAACCTGATTTTGGACGGAATTACGGAATCACCTGGAAGGTTTACAACTACCAAATATTATTATTCCAAAGCTATACAGCAAATGCTCTGGAAAACAACAGAAACCTGAAAACACCATCCAACCTGGAACTGAGTGTGTAATGTTTAGTCTGAAGCTATATTTTATTTCCAAAAGCCAAGAAGAAAATACATTACAATACTTTATAAGAACTGAATGCTAAATTAAGGCTGCCAAGCTTGATACAACTTCAATTAGCACTGATGTGTCAAGTGAGAGGTGTCAAAGCCCTTTAGCCCAACAATGGCAGGAGAGTCGCACAGTCTACTCCAACCAAATGGAGAGGCCTTAGAAGCTGCCTCCCGCTGTTCAGAGGTAATTAAAATACAGTACCCTCTGTATGTAAAGAATGATAAGGCAAGAAAATATCACTTTTTGCTGACTATTATAAAAATGGAAAAATCAGTAACCTCATCTTCCACACAGACGATCCCCTGGCATGGCACAGTGCTATATTAACCAGACCATCCCCTGGCATGGCACAGTGCTATATTAACCAGACCATCCCCTGGTATGGCACAGTGCTATATTAACCAGACCATCCCCTGGCATGACACAGTGCTATATTAACCAGACCATCCCCTGGCATGACACAGTGCTATATTAACCAGACCATCCCCTGGCATGACACAGTGCTATATTAACCAGACCATCCCCTGGCATGACACAGTGCTATATTAACCAGACCATCCCCTGGCATGGCACAGTGCTATATTAACCAGACCACAGCAGAACAGTCCCTAGACCCTGACCACGTCTACATCACAGCAGAACAATCCACCCCAGACCCTGACCACGTCTACACCACAGCAGAACAGTCCCCAGACCCTGACCACGTCTACATCACAGCAGAACAGTCCCCAGAACCTGACCACGTCTACATCACAGCAGAACAGTCCACAGACCCTGACCACGTCTACATCACAGCAGAACAGTCCCCAGACCCTGACCACGTCTACATCACAGCAGAACAGTCCTCAGACCCTAACCACTTCTACACCACAGCAGAACAGTCTCAGACCCTTACCACGTCTACATCACAGCAGAACAGTCCCCAGACCCTGACTACGTCTACATCACAGCAGAACAGTCCCAGACCCTGACCATGTCTACACCACAGCAGAACAGTCCCCAGACCCTGACCACGTCTACATCACAGCAGAACAGTCCACACCAGACCCTGACCATGTCTACACCACAGCAGAACAGTCCCAAGACCCTGACCACGTCTACGCCACAGCAGAACAGTCCTCAGACCCTGACCACGTCTACACCACAGCAGAACAGTCCTCAGACCCTGACCACGTCTACACCACAGCAGAACAGTCCCCAGACCCTGACCACGTCTACATCACAGCAGAACCGTCCCAGACCCTGACCACGTCTACACCACAGCAGAACAGTCCCCAGACCCTGACCACGTCTACACCACAGCAGAACCGTCCCAGTCCCTGACCACGTCTACATCACAGCAGAACAGTCCTCAGACCCTGAACACGTCTACACCACAGCAGAACAATCCACCCCAGACCCTGACCACGTCTACATCACAGCAGAACAGTCCCAGACCCTGACCATGTCTACACCACAGCAGAACAGTCCCCAGACCCTGACCACGTCTACATCACAGCAGAACAGTCACCAGACCCTGACCATGTCTACATTACAGCAGAACAGTCCACCCCAGACCCTGACCACATCTACATCACAGCAGAACAGTCCCCAGACCCTGACCACATCTACATCACAGCAGAACAGTCCCCAGACCCTGACCACGTCTACATCACAGCAGAACAGTCCCCAGACCCTGACCACGTCTACATCACAGCAGAACAGTCCACACCAGACCCTGACCATGTCTACATCACAGCAGAACAGTCCCAGACCCTGACCACGTCTACACCACAGCAGAACAGTCCCCAGACCCTGACCACGTCTACATCACAGCAGAACAGTCCCAGACCCTGACCCCGTCTACATCACAGCAGAACAGTCCCCAGACCCTGACCACGTCTACATCACAGCAGAACAGTCCTCAGACCCTGACCACGTCTACATCACAGCAGAACAGTCCCAAGACCCTGACCATGTCTACATCACAGCAGAACAGTCCCCAGACCCTGACCACGTCTACATCACAGCAGAACAGTCCCCAGACCCTGACCATGTCTACATCACAGCAGAACAGTCCTCAGACCCTGACCACGTCTACACCACAGCAGAACAGTCCCCAGACCCTGACCACGTCTACACCACAGCAGAACAGTCCCCAGACCCTGACCATGTCTACATCACAGCAGAACAGTCCACCCCAGACCCTGACCACGTCTACACCACAGCAGAACAGTCCCCAGACCCTGACCACGTCTACATCACAGCAGAACAGTCCACCCCAGACCCTGACCACGTCTGCATCACAGCAGAACAGTCCACCCCAGACCCTGACCACGTCTGCATCACAGCAGAACAGTCCCCAGACCCTGACCACGTCTACATCACAGCAGAACAGTCCACCCCAGACCCTGACCACGTCTACATTACAGCAGAACAGTCACCAGACCCTGACCATGTCTACATTACAGCAGAACAGTCCACCCCAGACCCTGACCACATCTACATCACAGCAGAACAGTCCCCAGACCCTGACCACATCTACATCACAGCAGAACAGTCCCCAGACCCTGACCACGTCTACATCACAGCAGAACAGTCCCCAGACCCTGACCACGTCTACATCACAGCAGAACAGTCCACACCAGACCCTGACCATGTCTACATCACAGCAGAACAGTCCCAGACCCTGACCACGTCTACACCACAGCAGAACAGTCCCCAGACCCTGACCACGTCTACATCACAGCAGAACAGTCCCAGACCCTGACCCCGTCTACATCACAGCAGAACAGTCCCCAGACCCTGACCACGTCTACATCACAGCAGAACAGTCCTCAGACCCTGACCACGTCTACATCACAGCAGAACAGTCCCAAGACCCTGACCATGTCTACATCACAGCAGAACAGTCCCCAGACCCTGACCACGTCTACATCACAGCAGAACAGTCCCCAGACCCTGACCATGTCTACATCACAGCAGAACAGTCCTCAGACCCTGACCACGTCTACACCACAGCAGAACAGTCCCCAGACCCTGACCACGTCTACACCACAGCAGAACAGTCCCCAGACCCTGACCATGTCTACATCACAGCAGAACAGTCCACCCCAGACCCTGACCACGTCTACACCACAGCAGAACAGTCCCCAGACCCTGACCACGTCTACATCACAGCAGAACAGTCCACCCCAGACCCTGACCACGTCTGCATCACAGCAGAACAGTCCACCCCAGACCCTGACCACGTCTGCATCACAGCAGAACAGTCCCCAGACCCTGACCACGTCTACATCACAGCAGAACAGTCCACCCCAGACCCTGACCACGTCTACATTACAGCAAAACAGTCCCCAGACCCGGGCCACGTCTACATCACAGCAGAAAAGTCCCCAGACCCTGACCACGTCTACACCACAGCAGAACAGTCCTCAGACCCTGACCACGTCTACATCACAGCGAGACAGACCAATGAAGAACCCAAAAACCAAGGTATCTCACCCCCTCTGAGCACCCCCATGTCAGCCACCCTGATAGCCACCCTGATAGCCATCCTGACAACCCTCCCACACCCACTGAGGACATACACAAGACACAGATTGTACACGGGAAAAACTTTTTCCCAAACACAGTGTGTCTAAACTATGGTGTCCAAACACCCAGCGTTCTGTCTGAGGACCAACTAGGTTCTCCTAGCCACATAATAATACACACAGGCACAAACAACCTTCGAGCACATCAGGAAACGGTGGCCACAGTACTCAAGGGAGTGATTGAAAAAGCTTCTTCTACTTTCCCCAATGCACAAGTGGTTATCTCCACCCTGCTACCAAGAAAAGACTTCCACCCTGCTACCATACAGCAGGTAAACACAACTATTTCCCGTGACTGTACCTCAAAACTAAATGTTTACCTGGCCCACCGCTCCACCCTGGACTTGAACAGCCTTTATGACCAGGTCCACCTATACAAGGCAGCAGTTCTCACCTTCGCCCGGACCCTAAAGGACATCGCTCTCAAACGCAGCCCTAACACTTCACACAAGAGCAACAGATCAATAGACATCCCGTCCAGACCAGTGAGACACTCTCCCAGACCTGCGGCGACATTGTCATCCTACAAGAAACATGGTATAGAGGAGACGGACCCACTGGTTGCCCTCTAGGTTACAGAGAGCTGGTAGTCCCATCCACCAAAACTACCAGGTATGAAACAGGGAAGGGGCTCAGGGGGTATGCTAATTTGGTATAGAGCAGACGGAACTCACTCCATTAAATTAAACAAAATAGGAACATTTTACATTTGGCTAGAAATTCAAAAGGAAATGATTTTAACAGAGACAAATGTCTTCCTGTGTGCTACCTATATCCCCCACTAGAATCCCCATACTTCAATGAAGACAGCTTCTCCATCCTGGAGGGGTAAATCAATAATTTCCAGGCCCAGGGACATGTACTAGTCTGTGGCGACCTAAATGCCAGAACCGGACAAGAACCTGACACCCTCAGCAGACAGGGGGACAAACACCTGCCTGGAGGTGACAGCATTCCCTCCCCCATATGCTCCCCTAGGCACAACTATGACAACATAACCAACAAAAACAGGTCACAACTCCTGCAGCTCTGTCGCACCTGGGTATGTACATAGTCAATGGTTGGCTTCGAGGGGACCCCTATGGTAGGTACACCTATAGCTCATCTCTTGGCAGTAGTACTGTAGACTACTTTATCACTGACCTCAACCCAGAGTCTCTCAGAGTGTTCACAGTCAGCCCACTGACACCCCTATCAGATCACAGCAAAATCACAGTCTACTTGAACAGAACAATACTCAATTGTGAGGCATCAATCCCAAAGGAACTGAGTAATATTAAGAAATGCTATAAATGGAATGAATGTAGTGTAGAAACCTACCAAAAAACAATTAGGCAACAACAAATTCAATCCCTTTTAGACAACTTCCTGGACAAAACGTTCCACTGTAATAGTGAAGGTGTAAACTTAGCAGTAGAAAATCCTAACAGTATATTTGACCTCTCAGTTTCCCTATCAAATCTAAAAATGTCAAACAGAAAACCAAAGAAAATGAACAACAATGACAATGGTTTGATGAAGAATGCAAAAACCTAAGAAAGAAATTGAGAAACCTGTCCAACCAAAAACATAGAGACCCAGAAAACCTGAGTCTACGTCTTCACTATGGTGAATCACTAAAACAATACAGAAATACACTACGGAAAAAGAAGGAACAGCACGTCAGAAATCAGCTCAATGTAATTGAAGAATCCATAGACTCTAAATTGGAAAACACTAAACAAACAACAACATGAAGAATTATCTATCCAAAATGGAGACGAATGGGTAAAAAACTTCTCCAATCTTTTGGGCTCTATAACAAAGAACAAACAGCAAAAACATATACATGATCAAATACAAATCTTAGAATCAACTATTGAAGACTACCAGAACCCACTGGATTCTCCAATTTCCTTGAATGAACTACAGGACAAAATAAAAACTCTACAATCCAAAAAGGCCTGTGGTGTTGATGTTATCCTCAATGAAATGATAAAATATACAGACAACAAATTCCAATTGGCTATACTAAAACTCTTTAACATCATCCTTAGCTCTGGCATCTTCCCCAATATTTGGAACCAAGGACTGATCACCCCAATCCACAAAATTGGAGACAAACTTGACCCCAATAACTACCGTGGGATTGGCGTCAACAGCAACCTTGGGGAAAATCCTCTGCATTATCATTAACAGCAGATTCGTACATTTCCTCAGTGAAAATGATGTACTGAGCAAAGGTCAAATTGGCTTTTAACCAAATTACCGTATGACAGACCACGTATTCACCCTGCACACCCTAATTGACAAACAAAGAAACCAAAACAAAGGCAAAGTCTTCTCATGCTATGTTGATTTCAAAAATGAGCCTTCAACTCAATTTGACACAAGGGTCTGCTATACAAATTGATGGAAAGTGGTGATGGGGGAAAAACATCCTACATTATAAAATCCATGTACACAAACAACAAGTGTGTGGTTAAAATAGGCAAAAAACACACACATTTATTCCCACAGGGCCGTGGGGTGAGACAGGGATGCAGCTTAAGCCCCACCCTCTTCAACATATATATCAACGAATTGGTGAGGGCACTAGAACAGTCTGCAGCACCCGGCCTCACCCTACTAGAATCTGAAGTCAAATGTCTACTGTTTGCTGATGATCTGGTGCTTTTGTCACCAACCAAGGAGGGCCTACAGTCGTTAAAGCCGTTAAATTCACCTAGATCTTCTGCACAGATTCGGCCAGACCTGGGCCCTGACAGTAAATCTCAGTAAGACCAAAATAATGGTGTTCCAAAAAAGGTCCAGTCGCCAGGACCACAAATACAAATTCCATCTAGACACCGTTGCCCTAGAGCACACAAAAAACGATACATACCTTGGCCTAGACATTAGCGCCACAGGTAACTTCCACAAAGCAGTGAACAATCTGAGAGACAAGGCAAGAAGGGAATTCTATGCCATCAAAATGAACATAAAATTCGACATACCAATTAGGATCTGGCTAAAAATACTTGAATCAGTTATAGAACCCATTGCCCTTTATGGTTGTGAGGTCTGGGGTCCGCTCACCAACCAAGAATTCACAAAATGGGACAAACACCAAATTGAGACTCTGCATGCGGAATTAGACTCTGCATGCAGAAACACCAAATAATGCATGCAGAGCAGAATTAGGCTGATACCCGCTAATTATCAAAATCCAGAAAAGAGCCGTTAAATTCTACAACCACCTAAAAGGAAGCGATTCCTAAACCTTCCATAACAAAGCCATCAACTACAGAGAGATGAACCTGGAGAAGAGTCCCCTAAGCAAGCTGGTGATGGGACTCTGTTCACAAACACAAATAGAGCCCCAGGACAGCAACACAATTAGACCCAACCAAATCATGAGAAAACAAAAAGATAATTACTTGACACATTGGAAAGAATTAAACAGAGCAAACTAGAATGCTATTTGGCCCTAAACAGAGAGTGCACAGTGGCAGAATACATGACCACTGTGACTGACCCAAAATTAAGGAAAGCTTTGATTGTGTACAGACTCAGTGAGCATAGCCTTGCTATTGAGAAGGGCAGCCGAAGGCAGACCTGCACACTGCCCACAAAATGAGGTGGAAACTGAGCTGCACTTCCTAACCTCCTGCCAAATGTATGACCATATTACAGACACAAATTTCCCTCAGATTTCACAGATCCACAAAGAATTAAAAAACAAACCCAAATTTGATAAACTCCCATAACTACTGGCTGAAATACCACAGTGTACCATCACAGCAGCAAGATGTGTGACCTGTTGCCACAAGAAAAGAGCAACCAGTGAAGAACAAACACCATTATAAATACAACCCATTTTTATGTACATTTATTTTCCCTTTTGTACTTTAACCATTTGCACATTGTTACAACACGGTATATATACAATTGAAGTCGGAAGTTTACATACACCTTAGCCAAATAAATTTAAACTCAGTTTTTCAAAATTCCTGACATTTAATCCTAGCAAAGGATTTCCTGTCTTAGGTCAGTTAGGATCAGCACTTTATTTTAAGAATGTGAAATGTCAGAATAATAGTAGAGAGAATGATTTATTTCAGCTTTTATTTCTTTCATCACATTCCAGTGGGTCAGAAGTTTACATACACTCAATTAGTATTTGGTAGCATTGCCTTGAAAGTGTTTAACTTGGGTCAAACTTTTCGGGTAGCCTTCCACAAGCTTCCCACAATAAGTTCCTGACAGAGCTGGTGTAACTGAGTCAGGTTTGTAGGCCTCCTTGCTCGCACACGTTTTTTCAGTTCTGCCCACAAATTGTCTATAGGATTGAGGTCAGGGCTTTGTGATGGCCACTCCAATACCTTGACTTTGTTGTCCTTAAGCCATTTTTCCACAACTTTGGAAGTATGCTTGGGTTCATTGTCCATTTGGAAGACCCATTTGCGACCAAGCTTTAACTTCCTGACTGATGTCTTGAGATGTTGCTTCAATATATTCACATCATTTTCCTGCCTCATAATGCCATCTATTTTGTGAAGTGCACCAGTCCCTCCTGCAGCAAAGCACCCCCACAACATGATGCTGCCACCCCCGTGCTTCACGGTTGGAATGGTGTTCTTCGGCTTGCAAGCTTCACCCTTTTTCCTCCAAACATAACGATGGTCATTATGGCCAAATAGTTATATTTTTGTTTCATCAGACCAGAGGACATTTCTCCAAAAAGTACGATCTTTGTCCCCATGTGCAGTTGCAAACCGTAGTCTGGCTTTTTTATGGCGGTTTTGGAGCAGTGGCTTCTTCCTTGCTGAGCGGCCTTTCAGGTTATGTCAATATAGGACTCGTTTTACTGTGGATATAGATACTTTTGTACCTGATTCCTCCAGCATCTTCACAAGGGCCTTTGCTGTTGTTCTGGGATTGATTTGCACTTTTCGCACCAAAGTACGTTCATCTCTAGGAGACAGAACGCGTCTCCTTCCTGAGCGGTATGACGGCTGCGTGGTCCCATGGTGTTTATACTTGCGTACTATTTTTTGTACAGATGAACATGGTACTTTCAGGCATTTGGAAAATGCTCCCAAGGATGAACCAGACTTGTGGAGGTCTACAATTTTTTTCCTGAGGTCTTGGCTGATTTCTTTGGGTTTTCCCATGATGTCAAGCAAAGAGGCACTGAATTTGAAGGTAGCCCTTGAAATACATCCACAGCTACACCTCCAATAGGCTAATTGACATCATTTGAGTCAATCAGAAGCTTCTAAAGCCATGACATCATTTTCTGGAATTTTCCAAGCTGTTTAAAGGCACAGTAAACTTCTGACCCACATGAATTGTGATACAGTGAATTTTAAGTGAAATAATCTGTCTGTAAACAATTGTTGGAAAAATGACTTGTGTCATGCACAAAGTAGATGTCCTAACCTACTTGCCAAAACTATAGTTTGTTAACAAGAATTTGTGGAGTGGTTGAAAAACTAGTTTTAATGACTCCAACCGAAGTGTATGTAAACTTCCGACTTCAACTGTATATAATATGACATTTGTAATGTCTTTATTCTTTAGGACCTTCTGTGAGTGTAATATTTACTGTTCATTTTTATTGTTTATTTCACTTTTATATATTATCTACTTCACTTGCTTTGGCAATGTTAACATACGTTTCACATGCCAATAAAGCCCCTTGAATTGGGGGGAGAGAGAGAAGAGAAAATGAGAGAGCAGAGCAGGGTGAGGAGAAGGGTGGGAGAGTAGTCATCATTCTTGAACTTCTGTCTCCTGCCCAGATTCTTGGAAGGTAATTTTGGATGTTCAACTAAAACAGCTTTGAGATGGCACATAATGGAATTTTCACATTACCGAATCACAACGATTGTTGAATAATCTAGGACACTGAAGGCTGTGTAAACATTCTTAAAGTACACTAATAGTTTTCCGGAGCAAATGATGTCTTGGGATTTCTACTCATTTAATGAACCCTGACCTGACATTACTCAAATCCAGCAGAGACGCTTATTCAATGCTTAGCAGAGAAAGTTACATTACCCTATCCTAATAAGGATGGAATTCATCACTTTCACAAGTGTTAAGCCAGGGCTCTCTCACAACAATACATTTTGCAAGCAGAGTGAATTCAATTAGTATTTGAGTACAATAATATTAAAGATTATTCCCATGTTAACCTTGTATCAAGTAACTGCTCCTCTTTTAGAAATATAATTTCCCCTCAATGTTATGCTCCAATCAAGTGAATCAACTGCTATTTCACATCTTATAAGAGCATGAGCTAATGTTGACATTTCAGAGTTGTTTGTACCGTAGGAAATCAAATTTACAATGTGGGAAATAAAGAGGTGAAAAGCTTTCAGAAGATGGCTGTGAATAGTATCTTCTGGCTTAGCCTGCTTTGGGGTTTTGTTTTGCAAGTGAACAAAGTCTTGCTGTTTTTCTGTTGAAGCAAAAAGGAAAGGAAGACGTTTACTCTAGCCTCATACAACATCATTGCCACAGATACATTTACTGTATATGACAGGGGCACAATGGGAGCTGATTGCAAAAACATCAAGAATGTTCCTGAGTGATGAAAACAAGTCATATAACTACAGACATTGAAGAAGACAATGGTACTGGCAATTGTTGTCAATGGGACAGAGAGGCAAGAAGAGCTCAGTTGAGATGAGAGCAGAGATTACAAGTCAAGAGAAATGCAATAAAGATGAAAACAATAGCTTTACAATTTAACAGTTGAGTATAGCACAATAATTAATACAAATCAAAAGCTCTTTAGTTGTGGGTTTGATATTGAAAAACGATGTGTTTGTGCCTGGTAACAGTACAAGGCTGCTGAAGGCTCTATTCAAACAGAGCTGATGAAAGTAAAGGAGAGGGAAAGATGGGTAAGTGATAGCATTCTGGGAGACCTTCTGACGTGACAAATAAATAGGGTGGAATATGTTAAAATGCTGCAGTATGTGGCTCTGGTTTGCAGCCCAAGCTACAGGAAAGAGTCCGTCCTTGATTAAATAAATAAATATAAGGATCCATTTTTCATCCTTACATATCCTTTAGCATGACCACAGGCATGTATTATTTTCTCTCTGTGGCCTCCTCCCTTGTCTCCTCCTTCTCCTGTCTTTTCCTAGGATCCCTCCCTTCTCTCTCAGTGGAGTGAATTAGTAAAAAGAGTACGCTAATAAAAGTGTCCAGGGGAAGCTGGCTGATTAAATTAGTGTAGATAGGACCGTCCGTCCCCTGGCTAATCTGGAACGCTATCTGCCGGCCAGTGCATTAGGACCATTAACTGTAGCGCACTGGTGTGTGTGTGCTGGGCTGCTACTTGCCTGCCTCCCTGTCCCATCTCCAAATCTGCCCCCCCCCCCCAGGACCAGCTGATATGATCCATTAATTACTGTCAGTCAGCCTCATATCCCCCTAATTGCTGTAGATAGGAGCTTGCTGCTGCTGGTAAAAAATAAACCTGTAGCCCCCTCCATTTATTTTAGCACGACGATATAGGGACCATAATTGGAATTCTAGAAACAGAGCCCAGCAACAGTCTCTACTGCAACAACATGACTGCATTAAATTGAACGAGACCTGGGAACGGAACCAGAATGCATACATCTAGACTATCAGGTTAAATTCAAGTGTTGAGATGATAAATTGTGACTTGAGATGACATCATGACTTGAGATGACAAATCGTGACTTGAGATGACAAATCTTATAATTGGAGGGAACAGCTTAGGCCTGTTGTAGTTAAAGGTTGGCAGGTCGTGTACATGTGGATGTGTGTGTTTAGGTGAAGGGGAATGGGCTCTGGTGACTGGTGGCCCTGGAGATCGGGGCAATGGGCTGGAGTGGGAGAGAAAGCTAGTGTTGAAATGCTCTGAAATGTTGCAGAAATCAGTGCTACATGATATCTAGAAATGTGAAGTGGAGCAGAGGTCAGAAGGATAGGGTTTTGATTGAACGAAAAGACTTCCAAGCACATGATCAATCTCCCCATCCTCTACCCTGACCTCTAACTATTCCATAGCGATCTGAAAAGCCCAGCTAACCTCCCTAGGCTTGCAGGTCAGCGTACAGTATGTCTGCAGTGTGCTGACGTTGAACAGAGCAGAGCAGGGGAGCATTGTGTATATCTGAGCCCTGGCAACACAACACTGACTCATTGAGGTACCAACCCGCATGACATCATCCAATCCCCACTCTCTTGCCTCTGGATCTCACCTAAACTCACAAACACACACACACACACTCCCGTTGTCTGACATGTCTCCTTACATCATCACAGAAGCACACACGCACGCACACACTCTCCCTAACAAATCTGACACGAAGCCATTGTAATCTTAGTAGAAGATGGCTCCGACATACATGGCAGCTCTGCTTCTAGCTCCTTAGCAACTTTGCAGTATTTAGTTTTTTTGTGTGTGTTATTTTACAAGCATTTCGCTATACCAGCAATAACATCTGCTAAATATGTGTATGTGACCAGTAAAATTGGATTTGATTTGATCTTGCTCACCCCCTCACCGTGCGTACTGATCTTGTCCGCCTTGCCCTCTCTGTGTTATTTATTCCCTGTATCAGTGTTTTATTTATTCACAGCAGCCATGTAAGTGATCAGGGAGTCTGTGGCGGCGTGCAGTGACAACCAGAGCCGGTGATATCCAGCCTATTAACTTGTTGACACTTTGGGGTCAGGCTGACGCTGGGCTAATGTCGAGTGTGACAGAGTGGAACCTCTTCATTATCCCACTGTATTGTTCTCATTGCTGAGGGCTTGCTCACTGCCTCTCCTCTCTCTCTCCTCTCTTTCTATCTCTCCTTCTGTCTCTAACTCTTTTTCTCTCTCTCCATTCATCCATGCCCCTCTCATCTTGCCCATCTTGCCTCTTCTTCTCTCTGACTGGGTAAAAGTGAGTGTCTGTCAGGTACTCTTTTTTTAACTCACTTTTTCCACTTTCCCTCTTTTCCATCCAACCCATATTTTTTCCTCTCTCCATCCCTCCCTGATTCTCTCTATCATTTCAGTCCCTTATTTCCTCATCTTTCGCTCGCCTACTTGCCCTCGTTTTGCTTATTCTCATTTTGCTTTTCCCATCAGTCTGCTCTCTGCCCTGGGATGGTCCCGTCAGTCTGTTCTCTGCCCTGGGACGGTCCCATCAGTCTGTTCTCTGCCCGGGGACGGTCCTGTCAGTCTGCTCTCTGCCCTGGGATGGACCCGTCAGTATAATCTCTACCCTGGGACGGTCCCGTCAGTCTGTTCTCTGCCCGGGGACGGTCCTGTCAGTCTGCTCTCTGCCCTGGGACGGTCCCATCAGTCTGTTCTCTGCCCTGGGACGGTCCCGTCAGTCTGTTCTCTGCCCTGGGACGGTCCCGTCAGTCTGTTCTCTGCCCTGGGACGGTCCCGTCAGTCTGTTCTCTACCCTGGGATGGTCCCATCAGTCTGTTCTCTGCCCTGGGACGGTCCCGTCAGTCTGTTCTCTGCCCTGGGACGGTCCCGTCAGTCTGTTCTCTGCCCGGGGACGGTCCTGTCAGTCTGCTCTCTGCCCTGGGACGGTCCCATCATTCTGTTCTCTGCCCTGGGACGGTCCCGTCAGTCTGCTCTCTACCCTGGGACGGTCCCGTCAGTCTGCTCTCTACCCTGGGACGGTCCCGTCAGTCTGCTCTCTACCCTGGGACGGTCCCATCAGTCTGTTCTCTGCCCTGGGATGGTCCCATCAGTCTGTTCTCTGCCCGGGGACGGTCCCATCAGTCTGTTCTCTGCCCTGGGACGGTCCCGTCAGTCTGCTCTCTGCCCTGGGATGGTTCCGTCAGTCTGTTCTCTGCCCTGGGATGGTCCCGTCAGTCTGTTCTCTGCCCTGGGATGGACCCGTCAGTATAATCTCTACCCTGGGACGGACCCATCAGTCTGTTCTCTGCCCTGGGATGGTCCCGTCAGTCTGCTCTCTACCCTGGGATGGAACCGTCAGTATAATCTCTACCCTGGGACGGTCCCATCAGTCTGTTCTCTGCCCTGGGATGGTCCCGTCAGTCTGCTCTCTACCCTGGGATGGACCCGTCAGTATAATCTCTACCCTGGGACGGTCCCATCAGTCTGTTCTCTACCCTGGGACGGTCCCGTCAGTCTGTTCTCTGCCCTGGGATGGTCCCGTCAGTCTGTTCTCTGCCCTGGGATGGACCCGTCAGTATAATCTCTACCCTGGGATGGTCCCGTCAGTCTGTTCTGTGCCCTGGGACGGTCCCGTCAGTCTGCTCTCTGCCCTGGGATGGTTCCGTCAGTCTGCTCTCTGCCCTGGGACGGTCCCGTCAGTCTGCTCTCTGCCCTGGGACGGTCCCATCAGTCTGTTCTCTGCCCTGGGACGGTCCCGTCAGTCTGCTCTCTGCCCTGGGATGGTTCCGTCAGTCTGCTCTCTGCCCTGGGATGGTCCCGTCAGTCTGCTCTCTGCCCTGGGATGGTTCCGTCAGTCTGCTCTCTGCCCTGGGACGGTCCCATCAGTCTGCTCTCTGCACTGCTCCCCCTCTATTATTTGTACATATTTTTCCCGTCTCTCCTCCTGACCTAACACTCTCTCTTTTTTCTCTTTTTCTCTTCCCCTCTCGGTGCAACACAAAACACTCACTTGGAGATAACAAACTCACCCCAGCCTGCTCTCCAAACCCCCTGTCCCAAAGCCTTCTCCAGAATTCCAAACCCTAAGGCTTTTTTGTGACTGGCTGTATGTCTGTGTGCATTGGCCAGCTGCTGTAGAACCTACGGAGAGAGTAAACAATAGCAGAATCAGTATGCATTACAAGCACAATGAGTAATTCTGAACTGCCAAGATAAATCTTTCACTCTCTCGCCACTTCCTCTCCTGCTCTGTCTCTCTTGTCACTTGTTCTCTCTTCCTATATCTCCTGAATGATGCAGGCATAATATTTCCACTTTTTTCATTTTCAACTTTTTTTGTAAAACTGTATGTCAACGTTTTGTGCAGTTTTACTTGTGTGTGTGAGAGAGAGAATTTGTTAGGTTGCTGCAACACAACAAATATCCAGTAGTGCAGATGATTCTACAATGTTTCTTTTAGGGTGCAAAAAACCTTCACCTGACATTGCAAGAACGTTTCCAGAACACATTTTGTCTGTTCCTTAAAGGTTCCCAGAATGTTTCATTAGGTTGTGGGAACATTGTGGGGATATGACAAGAGATACTGTAGGTTCCCAAAACACTAAAACTGTCCAGTTGTGCTGACATTCTGTCATAATCGTGTATGTAGGTGGCAGGGAAGTCAGGCGCAGGAGAAACCAAATTGGTTAAACTGGAGTATTTAATAACAAAAAACAAACTCCAAAACCAAAGTACAAAAATAACATGGGTAAAAAATAACCCGTCGCACACCGATACAAAATACACACGTACATAACATCACAAACAATCACCGACAAGGACATGAGGGGAAACAGAGGGTTAAATACACAACATGTAATTAATGGGATTGGAAACAGGTGTGTAGGAAGACAAGACAAAACCAATGGAAAATGAAAAACTGATCAATGATGGCTAGAAGACCAGTGACGTCGATCGCCGAGCACCACCCGAGCAAGGAGGGGCATCGACTTCGGCAGAAGTCGGGACACATTCAGATAATATTTGTATCAGAGTGCAAAAAACATTCCTTTGATGTTGCAAGGATGTTGATAGAACAGCCTTTCTGAGTTCTTTAAAGGTTCCCAATTGGATACATTACAAGAGATAAGTTCCCAAAACACAAAATATGTTCAAATATACATTTGACCTCGTCTTGGAGGTCCTCAGAACATTTCAAGAACATTTAGTTTGACATAATATTACCACAACAGGTTCAGCATTCAAATCTGTAGCTCCTTAAAGCAGATTAGATTACATCCCCATTATGTTTCTCTTCAGATTGAATGGCAATTTACATTTGAGAATTGTATTGCAAGCCCACTACAAGGTTATATAGACACACAGCATTTTCATTTCATTCAAATGCAACCATATTTTTACACTTCAGGTGTTGACATTCTGCACATCATTTAAACAACAATTAATCATACAAATGCAGCCATATTTTTACACTTCAAATGGTGACAATCTGCACATCATTTAACTCATAGGAAATTAGAACAGCATTTCATCATACAAACACATGTTTTTACACTTTATATGTTGACAATGATCACGTGGGATTTGAAACTATGATGTATGGTTTCCAAGCCAGGTTTTTCATCATCTGCGCCACCAGGGAAGCTCACTTACATCTTATTTTTTCAGTTTATTGCCATGGCAGTATGGTCAATCAGGAAGTCCATGGTTCCTTTTTAACCTTCTTAGAGATAACTAACCCTGGTATTGTTGTGGAAAGTTTTACACAGAGACACTCAAAGTCAATCTTAACTGAATCATTCTTTATTATCAGCACACTGGAGAGGTTCCAACTCAGTGCACCAAGTACACATGTCGATCAGGAGCTCCGTCGTGGCAGTCCCGTTAGTTCTCTTATATAGAGACAAGTTATATTTGCATGATTTAACTTATTCATCATTCATAATTAACTCATCATTAACGTTTTCTTCATTCATATGACCAACCAATACTGGGTCATGCATGTGACAGACCAATACCTCATGAGGCTTCTTCTCTCTAAGCTGAGACCTTGAAACTGAGATATCGTTCTCAAAACAAGGGTCTGGGCATACTGCCAAATTGCTGATACTGATAGTGAGGATTCGTTCTATCAGTCACATGCATGTACACAGAAATTGGTTATTAGAAAAGCACACTTAGAAATGGCCATCACATTATGTAAGATGGCAGGTAGCCTAGAGGTTAGAGTGTTGGGCCAGTAACTGAAAGGTTGCTGGTTTACATCCCAGAGCCAACAAGGTGAAAAATCTGTCGATGTGCCCCTGAGCAACGCTCTTAACCCTAATTGCTCCAGGGTCACTGTTGATAATGCCAGGCCCTGGCTGTGACCCTACTCTCTGAGGTTCTCAGGGAGAGTGGGATATGCAAAAACATGATTTCCAAATCACACAAGTGTATTAATACACACTTGTACATGTGTGAAATAGGACAAATATAAGCACCCACCTATTTATTATTAGACCCCTGACTTAGAGTCTCCCTTCCCTGTACAAAGTCTCCTTATCTAGTTGGCCAGGGCACCAGTCCAGTGAAAGTACCTGCAGTACTCCCCCCCCCCCAGCAGTGGTTCAGTGTGAGGATGGGTGTGTGTGAGCTGTGCTCTCTGCTCGTTTGGGGCAGGGACAGGGCCGATGGGTTATTCATTAGCGTAATGAATTAGGTGTCAGAGTCGTTCAGCTCCGCCGTCGTCCAGAATGATTTCTCTCATTCTGCCTCCACCCTGCCACACGCAGCCCTTATTGATTATGATGAGGTCATCATCTCTCCAATTATTAAAATATTGATCTCTGGAAAATGGTCGAAGAGGAGTGTGACTGGAGATGGAAGAAGTTCTGGAAGGGGAAGCGGAGCCAGGCCTACTGAGGGGGAGTTGGATAGATGGTATGGGAGGAAAGCACACAATCAAAGGAGGGTAGGGTAATAATGAGTCAGTGTGTGGGGCAGGCCTGTGGTGATGTGACCAGGGAACAGAAGTGTAGATCTGAGTAACTATGGATTGCAGTACTCAGTTTCCTTCCAGTTTGCCGGTAAATGCATCATGTCGATGTGCCCTTGAACAAGGCACTTAACCTGAAGTAGAGATGGCACCGACAGAGAGGGTCGCCTCGCTTCTAGTCCTTAGGAAACTTTGCAGTATTTTGTTTTTTATGTATTATTTCTTACATTGTTAGCCCAGAAAATCTTAAGTGTTATTACACACAGCCAGGAAGAACTATTGAATATCCGAGCGACATCAACTTACCAGCACTACGACCAGGAATACAACTTTTCTGAAGAGGATCCTTTGTCTGAACCACCCAAGGCATTTGAACTGATTCCAGAGGCTGACCCAAAACAACGTCGCCGCAGAAGAGGGAGATGGAGCAGCCTTCTGGTCAGACATCGGAGGCGCACACACCACCCACCGCTTCCGAGTATATTACTCGCTAATGTCCAGTCTCTAGGTTACAAGGTAGACGAAATTAGGGCAAGGGTTGCTTTCCAGAGAGACATCAGGGATTGTAACATACTCTGTTTCACGGAAACATGGCTCTCGGGAAATGCTGAGTCGTTACAGCCCCTTCTTTGTGCATCACGCCAACAGAAATAAACATCTCTCCGAGAAGAAGAAGGACGGAGGTGTGTTCCATGATTAACGACTCATGGTGTAATTGTAACAACATACAGGAACTCAAGTCCTTTTGTTCACCTGACCTAGAATTCCTCACAATCAAATATTATCTCCCAAGAGAATTCTCGTCGGTTATTGTCACAGCCATGTATAAGCCCCCTCAAGCCGATACCACGACGGACCTCAAGGAACTTCACTGCTCTATGCAAACTGGAAACCATATATCCTGAGGCTGCATTTATTGTAGCTGGGGATTTTAACAAAGCAAATTTGAGAACCATGCTAGATAAATTCTATCAGGTTATTGATTGTAGCACTCGCGCTGGCAAAACACTGGACCACTGCTACTCTAACTTCCACGATGCATACAAGGCCTTCCCCCGCCCTCATTTCGACAAATCTGACCACAATTCAATTTTGCTCCTCCCTTCCTATAGGCAGAAACTCAAACAGGATGAACCCATGACAAGGACTATTCAACACTGGTCTGACCAATCGGAATCCACGCTTCAAGATTGTTTTGATCACGCGGATGGGAAAAGTTCTAGTTAGCTTCAGAGAATAATATTGATTTATACGCTGATTCGGTGAGTGAGTTTGTAAGTGCATAGGAGATGTTGTACCCACTGTGACTATTAAAACTTACCCTAACCAGAAACCTTGGATAGATGGCTATTTTCGCGCAAAACTGAAAGTGCGAACCACTGCATTTAACCATGGAAGTTGACTGGGAATATGGGCGAATACAAACATTGTAGTTATTCCCTCCGCAAGGCAATCAAACAAGCAACATGTCAGTATAGGGACAAAGTGGAGTTGTAATTCAACGGCTCAGACACCAGATGTATGTGGCAGGGTCTACAGAATGACTATTGCCCCCGTAGCACTCACTTCTGTAATCATGAAGTGCTTTGAGAGACTAGTCAAGGATCATATCACCTCCACCTTACCTATCACCCTAGACCACTCCAATTTGCATACCGCCCCAATAGGTCCACAGACGATGCAATCGCCATCACACTGCACACTGCCCTATCCCATCTGGACAAGAGGAATACCTATGTAAGAATGCTGCTCATTGATTACAGCTCAGCATTCAACACCATAGTACCCTCCAAGCTCATCATTAAGCTTGAGGCCCTGGGTCTCAACCCAGCCCTGTGCAATTAGGTCATGGACTTCCTGACGGGCCATCCCCAGGTGGTGAAGGTAGGAAACAACACCTCCAGTTCGCTGATCCTTAACACTGGTGCCCCACAAGTGTGCGTGCTCAGCCCCCTCCTGTACTCCCTGTTCACACATGACTGTGTGGCCATGCACGCCTCCAACTCAATCATCAAGTTTGCAGACGACATAACAGTAATAGACTTGATCCTCAACAACAACAACGAGGCAGCCTATAGGGAGGAGGTGAGGGCACTCGGAGTGTGGTGTCAAGAAAACAAACTCTCACTCAATGTCAACAAAACAAAGGAGATGATCGTGGACTTCAGGAAACAGCAGATGGAGCACCCCCCTATCCACATTGACGGGACAGCAGTGGAGAAGGTGGAAAGTCCCTTGGCTTACACATCACGGATAAACTGAAATGGTACACACACACACAGACAGTGTGGTGAAGAAGGCGCAACAGCGCCTCTTCAAACTCAGGAGGCTGAAGACATTTGGCTTGTCACCTAAAACCCTCACAAACTTTTACAGATGCACAATTGAGAGCATCCTGCCGGGCTGTATCACTGCCTGGTACGGAAACTGCACCGCCCATAACTGCAGGACTCTCCAGAGGGTGGTGCGGTCTGCACAACGCATCACCGGGGACAAAATACCTGCCCTCCAGGACACCTAAAGCACCCAATGTCACAGGAAGGCCAAAAAGATAATCAAGGACAACAACCACCTGGGCCACTGCCTGTTTACCCCGCTACCATCCAGAAGGTGAGGTCAGTACAGGTGCATCAAAGCTGGGACCAAGAGACTGAAAAAAAGCTTCTATCTCAAGGCCATCAGACTGTTAAACAGCCATCACTAACACAGAGAGGCTGCTGCCCACATACAAACTTGAAATAATTGACCACTTTAATAAATGGATCACTAGTCACTTTAATAATGTTTACATATCTTGCATTACTCATCCCATATGTATATACTGTATTTTATACCATCTATTGCATCTTGCCTATGCCACTCGGTCATGGCTCATCCATATGTTTATATTTTCTTTTTTACCCCAATTTCACGGTATCCAACTGGTTGTTACAGTCTTGTCCCATCACTGCAACTCCCATACAGACTCAGGAGAGGTGAAGGTTGAGAGCCGTGCGTCCTCCAAAACACAACCCAGCCAAGCCACACTGCCCGCTTAAACCGGAAGCCAGCCACACCAATATGTCAGATGAAACACCATACACCTGGCAACCGTATCAGCGTGCATTGCACCCAGCCCGCCACAGGAGTCATTGGTGCGCGATGTGACAAGAACATCCCTGCCTGCCAAACCCTCCCCTAACCCGGACGACGCTGGGCCAATTGTGCGCCATCCCGTGGGTCTCCCGGTCGCAGCTGCCTGCGACAGAGCCTGGACTCAAGCCAGGATCTCTAGTGGCACACACTGCGATGCAGTGCCTTAGACTACTGCGCCACTCGGGAGGCATATGTATATATTCTTATTCCATCCCTTTACTTAGATTTGTGTGTATTAGGTAGTTGTTGTGGAATTGTTCGATAACTTGTTAGATATTGCTGCACTGTCGGAACTAGAAGCACAAGCATTTCGCTACACTCGCATTAACATCTGCTAACCATGTGTACGTGGCCAATAAGATTTGATTTGATTTGATGTCTGGGGAGGATGTCATCTTCATCTCCTTCATTCATATGTGTGGCTGTTTGCTCTCACCTGAGCTCAGCGAATCAGAGAGCCTGTCTCCCTCCAAACCCAGCCTCCCCTGGAGTGCGACCTCAATTACAGAGGCGGGCAGATTAGGGGCCAGAATTAATACCACTTTTAATCTGTAAACACCCTCGTCTCGCTCTCCAGCTCCCTCTATCTCCCCCTCCTCTATCGCAACTTCATTGTGAGCGTGTCAATCCAATGCCAGTTTCATTCAGTAAACAAGAGATAGCTTGACCGCTCCATGCACTCTCCCTCCTCAGCCCCTCCATCTCTCCCCACTTCCTCTACCATGTCTCTGTCTATCACACACACACACACACACACACACACACACACACACACACACACACACACACACACACACACACACACACACACACACACACACACCTCCACCCACCCAAACTTTTTCTCCTCCAACACCCTCCGCTCTCCTCTAACCCCCCCGCTCCTCCCTAACCCCTCCCCTGAGCTCAAACCCCCTCCCCTCTCCTCCAACCCCCTCTCCTCTCCTGCAACATCCTACCCTCTTGTCCAACCCCCTCCTCTCTCCTCCAACCCCCTCCTCTCTCCTCCAACCCCCTCCCCTCTCCTCCAACCCCCTCCTCTCTCCTCCAACCCCCTCCTTTCTCCTCCAACCCCTCCCATCCCTCTCCTCCAACCCCCTCCCCTCTCCTCCAACCCCCTCCCCTCTCCTCCAACCCCCAACTCTCTCCTCCAACCCCCTCCCCTCTCCTCCAACCCCCTCCTCTCTCCTCCAACCTCCTCCCCTCTCCTCCAACCCCCCTCCTCTCTCCTCCAACCCCCTCCCCTCTCCTCCAACCCCCTCCTCTCTCCTCCAACCCCATCCCCTCTCCTCCATCCCCCTCTCCTCCAACCCCCTCTCCTCCAACCCCCTCCCCTCTCCTCCAACCCCCAACTCTCTCCTCCAACCCCCTCCCCTCTCCTCCAACCCCCTCCTCTCTCCTCCAACCCCCTCCCCTCTCCTCCAACCCCCTCCTCTCCAACCCCCGCAGCTCTTCATCTTTCACTCATTTTCTCTCTCACACTCTTACACCTACAGACAAAGGTCTCCACATAGCATACACACACAGAGACACAACAAACTCACACACACACTTTGTCCCTGGCTTTGCCTGTGACACAGGCCAGTGTTGTGTGCCATGGGCACCCAGGCAGCGCGAGAGTTGAGAGGAGAGGAGAGCTATTAAAACATGACACCATCCATCAGAGACGCGTGTTGTGTTCCCGACTTATCTCCCTGCTTTCATCTCTCTCCGCAAACCGCATCACTATAAAACAACAACACTGGCAACCATGAATAAAGAAGAGAAATGTCACCGCTATGGGGAATGTCAAATCAGAAAGTAATACAGTCAGGTTCAAACATGGAGGCAGAAAACTGAGTAAAGAGATGAAACAGGAAGGGGCAAATAGGTGTGGAATATGAAGCGACACAGAAAGGTAGAGAGAGAGAAAATGACACCATGGGATGTTCTGAGAAAAACAAAAAATACATGTTTTTTATGTGTCTCCATCTTCACAGGAGAGTAATTACTTTTGACCCCCCCCACCCCCACCCCCACCCCCACCACCACCACCACCAATACACACACACTATCACCAGCCGTCGGCCTTCCCCCCTATCCATTCCCTTGGGCCGTAATAAAAAAGTAAGAGCCTGGAGGGAGAGGAGGAGGAGGAGAGGAGTGGAGGAGGCAGGGGAGATGGAGAGTGGGAAGCAATGCTCTTAGTACATTTTTTATTTCCAATTAATGTGCATAATAGATCAACTGCTCCCTCTCCTTACACCTTTTCTTCCTCAATTTCTCTCTCCGTCTCACCCATTCTGTTTTACTCCCCGTCACCTCTCATTCTCCCTGTCCCACTATTTCTCCCCACCCTCTTTCATTTGAGATGAGCAGCACCAATCTGTCCTTTCCCTAATTGAATCAACTCTTATCCACTCATCATGTGTTGCTGCCAGGGCTCCCAGTGCCAACCCAAATATTATTACTGACAGAGACGTTATGTACAGATTTACAGGCCAGAGGGCATGGGTGATATATGTTGATGTCTCCCCAGAGAGGTGGGAATGCACGCGTGGTGACACCAGAGGCAGACACACTGGGGGGACGACAGGGTGGAGATGGGGTAATGTAGCTTAATGGCATACAATACACTGTTGCTGACCCCAGTCACAATGTTATTACCTCTCTTCAGTCTGGACTGAATAGGAGCTCCTAACTTATTGGTTTATTCCTTGGCTCAACAAACCGTCCTTTGTCAAACCTCCAACCACAGAGGAAATCACTAACACATACATCAGATAAGCATAGCTGAATTCAAATACTCTTTGGATTATGTCAGCACACTTGCATGACATTTGTATACTGTGAAGAACTCCTTTCAATCATCCTAATTACCTCTGCGACCAGCTGGTAGATGTGGTGTGACTGCACACATTGTTCTCATCTGTGAGCAGGTCATCATGACCAAGACAGCTCTGCTCCACAGCCATATGAGGCTCTGCTCTTCCTCTATGGTGACCCTAGTCTCTGTCCCAAACACCACTACCAGTCATTCACCTACCTTTACCTGGGCTTCTATCCAAACACTTACATATAGATGATTATTGGGCATATGGAGATGAATTCTCTCTCTCTCTTTCTCTCTCTCTCTCTCTCTCTCTCTCTCTCTCTCTCTCTCTCTCTCTCTCTCTTTCCTCTGCTCTCTATAATTTTGTCAGTGTTTTTTATGTCAAGGCTATAGGAGATGAAAGGTAATGATCAACAGCTGTTTCTCGGCGTTATCACTGCTTAATGTTTACTTCATTCACTTCACACAGAATTCAATTTGAAAAACCCTGGGGTGTGGTCTATATTTAATAAAGTTGCATTTGAGAGTGAGTGTCTCTGGGTGCGTAAGATGTGTGTGTGGGTGTGTGTGCGCTGTCTGGGTAATTGAGTGACCAAGCAGGCCAAACCGGGGCAGGGATTCAATTACTTCAGTCTGGTATCCTTCATACAGCAGGCCTCCCAGCGCTCCCCATCCTGCCCAGCCTACCCAGCCTACCCAGTCTACCCATCCTGCCCAGCCTACCCAGTCTACCCATCCTGCCCAGTCTACCCAGTCTACCCAGCCTGCCCAGCCTAACAAGCTTGCCCGGCACTACCCAGCACTGCCCAACACTACCCAGCACTGCCCAGCATTACCCAGTACTACCCAGCACTACCCAGCCTGCCCAGCCAGCCCAGCACTATCCAGCACTACCCAGCACTATCCAGCACTACGCAGCCTGCCCAGCACTATCCAATCTGCCCAGCACTACCCAGCACTACCTAGCACTACCCAGACTGCCCAGCCTGCCCAGCACTATCCAACCTGCCCAGCACTACCCAGCCTGCTCAGCCAGCCCAGCACTACCCAACACTATCCAGCACTACGCAGCCTGCCCAGCACTATCCAACCTGCCCAGCACTACCCAGCACTACCCAACCTGCCCAGCACAACCCAGCCTGCCCAGCACTATCCAGCCTGCCAAGCACTATCCAGACTGCCAAGCACTACCCAGCCTGCCCAGCACTATCCAGCCTGCCAAGCACTATCTAGCCTGCCAAGCACTACCCAGCCTGCCCAGCACTATCCAGCCTGCCAAGCACTATCAAGCCTGCCAAGCACTATCCAGCCTGCCAAGCACTACCCAGCCTGCCCAGCACTATCCAGCCTGCCAAGCACTATCCAGCCTGCCAAGCACTACCCAGCACTACCCTGCACAACCCAGCCTGCCCAACCTGCCCAGCACTACCCAACACTACCCAGCCTACCCAGCCTGCCCAGCACTACCCAGCACAACCCAACCGACTGAACACTACCCAGCCTATCCAATACTACCCAGCCTGCCCAGCACTATCCAGCCTGCCAAGCACTATCTAGCCTGCCAAGCACTACCCAGCCTGCCCAGCACTATCCAGCCTGCCAAGCACTATCCAGCCTGCCAAGCACTACCCAGCACTACCCAGCACAACCCAGCCTGCCCAACCTGCCCAGCACTACCCAACACTACCCAGCCTACCCAGCCTGCCCAGCACTACCCAGCACAACCCAACCGACTGAACACTACCCAGCCTATCCAATACTACCCAGCCGACCCAGCACTACCCAGCCAGCCCAGCATGCCCTGCACTACCCAGCCCGCCCAGCACTATCCAGCCTGCCCAACACTACCCAGCCTACGCAACACTAGCCAGCCTACCCAACACTACCCAGCCGACCCAACCTGCCCAGCACTAACCAGCCTGCCCAGCACTGCGCAGCCTGCACAGCACTATCCAGCTTGCCAAGCACTATCCAGCCTGCCCAGCACTACCCAGGACTACCCAGCACTACCCAGCACAACCCAGCCTACTGAACACTACCCAGCCGACCCAGCACTACCCAGCCAGCCCAGCATGCCCAGCATTACCCAGCACTACCCAACACTACCCAGCCTACGCAACACTACCCAGCCTACGCAACACTACCCAGCCGACCCAACACTACCCATCCGACCCAACACTACCCAGCCGACCCAACACTACCCAGCCTACGCAACACTACCCAGCCTACGCAACACTACCCAGCCGACCCAACACTACCCAGCCGACCCAACACTACCCAGCCGACCCAACACTACCCAGCCTGCCCAGCACCACAGGGACAGGAGAGGATCTCTGCCTCATCTCAACTGCTCCAACCCTTTGTTTTAATTCAACCAACTGAAACACAACTCATCATATCATTGACGTTTTCTACTCTTCTTACACAGGATGTTAGAGTGTGTGTGGGATTGTGTGTGTGTCCGTTTGTGTGTGTGTGTGTGTGTGTGTGTGTGTGTGTGTGTGTGTGTGTGTGTGTGTGTGTGTGTGTGTGTGTGTGTGTGTGTGTGTGTGTGTGTGTGTGTGTGTGTGTGTGTGTGTGTGTGTGTGTGTGTGTGTGTGTGTTTGCGTGCAGCGTGTGTATGCATACGTGCAATATATAACACTGGACTTTATGGATGGGAGTTGAAAGTATATAAAAGCATCAGCAGATGGATGAAGGTGATTCCATGAGGATAAAAACATCAAACAGAGAGGGACTTAGGAGAGAGAGAGAGAGAGAGAGAGAAGGACAGTGACAACAATCAAAATTGAAACATATAGCAGATTTGATCATCCACCCAGGAATCAATACTTCTCGCTAGCGAGCCAGCACAGAGAAAATTAGATTTCCATTGAAGAGGCATCGCTATTTGTTGCGTTTTCATTTATATGGTTTTAACTTCATTACTATGAGGTCTTACAATAAAAGGACCATCGCTTCCAGTAATGTCCATGAGAGGCACATTGTTTCAGAACATCCACCCACTCAGAGCAGTTAGGCTCAGGAGTCTGTTTGAGCATCCCTGATCTGTTCTATCATGGGGACAGTGTTCTAGTAACAGGTCATCAGCTACACACTCTATAACAACTATTAAACATCCGTATGAACTATGGAATGTCTAGGAGCATTACATTTCAGTGATTTAGCAGATGCTCTTATCCAGAGCAACTTACAGTAAGTAGTGTGTGCATACATTTTTCATACTCATCCCTTGTGGGAATCAAACCCACAACGCTGGCATTGCAAATGCTACGCTCTACCAACTGAGCCACACGGGAATGTATGGCTTCAAGAAGATAGAGGATTACCCAGTGGCACAGTCCTAATCTAATGTGCCACATTTTGATCTTGTGGGCCTAAAGTTTTCAGCTGTATTTGAATGACATGCAGAAACAGCAAGGGTAGGAGTGGTTTTATCCATTTAGCCTATTTCTGGCACAAAGGCAGTAGCTAATTACTGGAGATGTACCTTAAGCAGGTTAGTCCAGGAGGACCGGGAACACCTGACCACATCTACAGCAGGCAGCCCTGGAGACATGCTGGGAGGATCTCAATGAACTTCATAATGGACATAAGCTTTCTGGTCCAGTGTTTTAACCACTGGTATTGACCACTAGTTTGTTGTGTACTTCAGATTAAAGGTATAGGTCATCAGACCTCAGACAATGACACCAGCGCAGAGCTCCATTCTTTTTTACCATCGACTTGAGAACATTTTTCTGCTTCTCCTAATCCTTTTGTGCCCCTCCATGCGAAAGTGCAAGATGCTTATGGGCAGTGTAGAAGTGTAACGTGTGTGTATGTGTGTGTGTGAGTGAGACAGAGAGACAGACTTCTCGGCAGGATTACGTCTCTAAAGCCCCTGGCTCCGTCTTTACCCCTGAGATACCCCATCTCCCCTCCTCCTTCCTCTCTCTCTCTCCCTTTCTTGCATCCCTTCATCCCCCTGCAACCCTCTATAATCCCCAAAAATGCGGTGCTTTCTCTCCATCTCAACTTAGAAGCACAGAGACGCGTCTATTAAATTGTTTAATTTACCCACAAAGCAAAAAGTCAAAAAAATGGCCACTTCCATTCAATTGAGTGCATTTCACTACTGTAAATGTGCTTTTGTGCACCACTCACCAAGCTAGGCAGGAGGATTTAAGGTGTAGCATTAAGGCCAAACCTCAGACATGGAAGCCAAATCCCCACCCGGCCACTCACCCCATCTTCACAGAGTACGTAATGCTCACACAGAGATGAAATCCCTTATGGCCCAAGTTTGGCACAAATTGATTTCACAATAGAAAATCATGGGGTGTACAATAGCAACATATCCTTAGAGCAGTTTAAGGAAAGTGTGTGTGCGTGTGTGTGTGTGTGTAGCACATGGGGCTGTGTGAAACTCCTCAGCCTGAAATGTCCCCACTTCCGCCATCAAATGCTAGATTTTCACGCGGTGCCAACTGATAAGACGCTTCAGGAGAGCGGTTAGGTAATGTGCTAGCAAGGTAACGGTCCTGGGTTCGAGCCTTGGTGTGAGCAAAATCAGTGGTCCTCGCTAAACAAGCAGTGTGATGTCCTTTACATTAGTATACATTTACATTTTAGTCATTTAGCAGACGCTCTTATCCAGAGCGACTTACAGTAGTGAATGCATACATTTCATTTCATACATTTTTTTTTTTTTTTTTTTCTGTGCTGGCCCCCCGTGGGAATCGAACCCACAACCCTGGTGTTGCACACACCATGCTCTACCAACTGAGCTACAGGGAAGGCTGTAGCTCTTGTATAGTAGCGTGAAATCTTTGGTAGCAGGATGGCGCTGGCGTTCCCGTGAAACACATTCCAATAGAATCAAATGCACCATCACACTGGCCTTTAACCATACCGTCACTAACACTGGCCTTTAACCATACCGTCACTAACACTGGCCTTTAACCATACCGTCACTAACACTGGCCTTTAACCATACCATCACTCACACTGGCCTTTAACCATACCGTCACTCACACTGGCCGTTAACCATACCATCACTCACACTGGCCTTTAACCATACCATCACTCACACTGGCCTTTAACCATACCGTCACTCACACTGGCCTTTAACCATACCGTCACTCACACTGGCCTTTAACCATACCATCACTCACACTGGTGTATTAACCATACCATCACTCACACTGGCGTATTAACCATACCATCACTCACACTGGTGTATTAACCATACCATCCCTCACACTGGCCTTTAACCATACCATCACTCACACTGGCCTTTAACCATACTATCACTCACACTGGCGTATTAACCATACCATCACTCACACTGGCGTATTAACCATACCATCACTCACACTGGTGTATTAACCATAGCATCACTCACACTGGCCTATTAACCATACCATCACTCAGACTGGCCTTTAACCATACTATCACTCACACTGGCCTTTAACCATACCATCACTCACACTGGCCTTTAACCATACCGTCACTAACACTGGCCTTTAACCATACCGTCACTCACACTGGCCTTTAACCATACCATCACTCACACTGGCCTTTAACCATACCGTCACTCACACTGGCCTTAAACATACCATCACTCACACTGGCCTTTAACCATACCATCACTCACACTGGCCTTTAACCATACCGTCACTCACACTGGACTTAAACATACCATCACTCACACTGGCCTGAAACATACCATCACTCACACTGGCCTTTAACCATACCATCACTCACACTGGCCTTTAACCATACCATCACTCACACTGGCCTTTAACCATACCGTCACTAACACTGGCCTTTAACCATACCGTCACTCACTCTGGCCTTTAACCATACCGTCACTCACACTGGCCTTTAACCATACCATCACACACACTGGCCTTTAACCATACCGTCACTAACACTGGCCTTTAACCATACCATCACTCACACTGGCCTTTAACCATACCGTCACTAACACTGGACTTTAACCATACCATCACTCACACTGGCCTTTAACCATACCATCACTCACACTGGCCTTTAACCATACCGTCACTCACACTGGCCTTTAACCATACCGTCACTCACACTGGCCTTAAACATACCATCACTCACACTGGCCTTTAACCATACCATCACTCACACTGGTGTATTAACCATACCATCACTCACACTGGCGTATTAACCATACCATCACTCACACTGGTGTATTAACCATACCATCACTCACACTGGCCTTTAACCATACCATCACTCACACTGGCCTTTAACCATACTATCACTCACACTGGCGTATTAACCATACCATCACTCACACTGGTGTACTTACCATTCCATCACTCACACTGGCCGTTAACCATACCATCTCTCACACTGGCGTATTAACCATACCATCACTCACACTGGTGTATTAACCATACCATCACTCACACTGGCCTATTAACCATACCATCACTCACACTGGCGTATTAACCATACCATCACTGTCCGTGTTTATGCGAGTTCTTGTACACGTGAGTGTTGTGAAAGTTACCATAATAACAGAAAGTTACCATAACAACAGAAAGTGCAGTGAAGAAAAACAATGGATAGGCATGAGGAGTGATAAAATTATAAAACAGAGAAGATGAGGAAACTGGCTGATTACATCTTCATCCAGGACTCTCTACAAAATGAAAGACTACACGCCGTTTTTCTAGTCAGGATGCATCAAGGTCAGATCATAGATAATGTAGTTAAATTACATTTTGACTTCACATCATTAGTCTTCAACTTCAACCCAAAATACAGTTGAAGTTGGAAGTTTACATACACCTTAGTCAACTACATTTAAACTCAGTTTTTCACAATTCCAGACATTTAATCCTGTCTTAAGTCAGTTAGGATCACCACTTTATTTTAAGAATGTGATATGTCAGAATAATAGTAGAGAGAATTATTTATTTCAGCTTTTATTTCTTTCATCACATTCCCAGGGGGTCAGAAGTTTACATACACTCAATTAGTATTTGGTAGCATTGCCTTTAAATTGTTTTAATTTCAGGTAGCCTTCATCAAGCTTCTCACAATAAGTTGGGTGAATTTTGGCCCATTTCTCCTGACAGAGCTGGTGTAACTGAGTCGGGTTTGTAGGCCTCCTTGCTCGCACACGCTTTTTCAGTTCTGCCCCCCAAACATTCTATAGGATTGGGGTCAGAGCCTTGTGATGGCCACTCCAATACCTTGACTTTGTTGTCCTTAAGCCATTTTTCCACAACTTTGGAAGTATGCTTGGGGTCATTGTCCATTTGGAAGATCCATTTGCGACCAAGCTTTAACTTCCTGACTGATGTCATGAGATTTTGCTTCAATATATCTTCCTCATGATGCCATCTATTTTGTGAAGTGCACCAGTCCCTCCTGCAGCAAAGCACCCCCACAACATGATGCTGCCACCCCCGCTCTTCACGGTTGGGATGGTGTTCTTCGGCTTGCAAGCATCACCCTTTTTCCTCCAAACATAACGATGGTCATTATGGCCAAACAGTTCTTTTTTTGTTTCATCAGACCAGAGGACATTTCTCCAAAAAGTACGATCTTTGTCCTCATGTGCAGTTGCAAACCGTAGTCTGGCTTTTTTATGGCGGTTTTGGAGCAGTGGCTTCTTCCTTGCTGAGCGGCCTTTCAGGCTATGTCAACATAGGACTTGTTTTACTGTGGATATAGATACTTTTGTACCTGTTTCCTCCAGCATCTTCACAAGGGCCTTTGCTGTTGTTCTGGGATTTGCACTTTTCGCACCAAAGTACGTTCATCTCTAGGAGACAGAACGCGTCTCCTTCCTGAGCGGTATGACGGCTGCGTGGTCCCATGGTGTTTATACTTGCGTACTATTGTTTGTACAGATGAACGTGGTACCTTCAGGCGTTTGGAAATTGGCCTTGGCTGATTTCTTTTGATTTTCCCATGATGTCAAGCAAAGAGGCACTGAGTTTGAAGGTAGGCCTTGAAATACATCCACATGTACACCTCCAATTGACTCAAATGATGTCAATTAGCCTATCAGAAGCTTCTAAAGCCATGACATCATTTTCTGGAATTTTCCAAGCTGTTTAAAGGCACAGTCAACTGAGTGTATGTAAACTTCTGACCCATTGGAATTGTGATACAGTGAATTTTAAGTGAAATAATCTGTCTGTAAACAATTGTTGGAAAGATTACTTGTGTCATGCACAAAGTAGATGTCCTAACCGACTTGCCAAAACTATAGTTTGTCAACAAGAAATTTGTGGAGTGGTTGAAAAATTTGTTTTAATGACTCCAACCGAAGTGTATGTAAACTTCCCACTTCAACTGTATATTATGATCAAGGCCAAGATCTACTGTATGTCATAAATCGGCAGGTTTAATTTGGCTTTATTTTGATGAAAAGAAGTGAATCATTCAAAACAAACTTCCTATCTGAACAGCGTGACATTATTCTACTGACTCGGCAGGAGACCCAGACTGCTGAAGAGGATGATAGGTAGAAGTAGAGGCCCTGACCCCAACAACACTGCTGTCTGTGGTAGAAGTAGAGGCCCAGACCCCAACAACACTGCTGTCTGTGGTAGAAGTAGAGGCCCTGACCCCAACAACACTGCTGTCTGTGGTAGAAGTAGAGGCCCTGACCCCAACAACACTGCTGTCTGTGGTAGAAGTAGAGGCCCAGACCCCAACAACACTGCTGTCTGTGGTAGAAGTAGAGGCCCAGACCCCAACAACACTGCTGTCTGTGGTAGAAGTAGAGGCCCAGACCCCAACAACACTGCTGTCTGTGGTAGAAGTAGAGGCCCAGACCCCAACAACACTGCTGTCTGTGGTAGAAGTAGAGGCCCAGACCCCAACAACACTGCTGTCTGTGGTAGAAGGAGAGGCCCTGACCCCAACAACACTGCTGTCTGTGGTAGAAGTAGAGGCCCAGACCCCAACAACACTGCTGTCTGTGGTAGAAGTAGAGGCCCAGACCCCAACAACACTGCTGTCTGTGGTAGAAGTAGAGGCCCTGACTGTAACAACACTGCTGTCTGTGGAAGAAGTAGAGGCCCTGACTGTAACAACACTGCTGTCTGTGGTAGAAGTAGAGGCCCTGACTCAAACAGCACTGCTGTCTGTGGTAGAAGTAGAGGCCCTGACTCCAACAACACTGCTGTCTGTGGTAGAAGTAGAGGCCCTGACCCCAACAACACTGCTGTCTGTGGTAGAAGTAGAGGCCCAGACCCCAACAACACTGCTGTCTGTGGTAGAAGTAGAGGCCCAGACCCCAACAACACTGCTGTCTGTGGTAGAAGTAGAGGCCCAGACACCAACAACACTGCTGTCTGTGGTAGAAGTAGAGGCCCAGATCCCAACAACACTGCTGTCTGTGGTAGAAGTAGAGGCCCAGACCCCAACAACACTGCTGTCTGTGGTAGAAATAGAGGGCCTGACTCCAACAGCACTGCTGTCTGTGGTAGAAGTCAGAGGGGGGACAGGGTTGGGAGCCCTGGACGCAGGGCAGGCACAGAGAAGCCTGCATTCCAAACACAGCTGCCCACTGAATAAGTCAGGCCACCCAGAGCATTAGAGGAGCAAAACATTTCCACATACTATATTAAAACAACAGCATGAGAGAGAAAGAGTGGGAGGGAAATGAAAATCTTCTCTGTTTCTCAGACATTCATCAATGCAGTACATTGCCTCTGCATATACAGGTCACCAAAGGTACAGATGTACCTAGTGAAAGACTAGCAGGAAGAGTTAATGAGACACGAGAGAGAGAAGAGAAAGAAGTGATGGCATGAGAGGAGTGAGAGACATGAGGTGACAGATGAAGTGAAACTAGCCAGAGGGCTGACAGAGAGGTGACTCTCCAGAGAGAAAGCAAAGGAGGGAGAGAGAGAGTAAAGGAGTGAGCAAGAACGAGAGAAAGAGAGAGAGAGAGTAAAGGAGAGAGAGAGTAAAGGAGTGAGCAAGAACGAGAGAAAGAGAGAGAGAGAGTAAAGGAGAGAGAGAGTAAAGGAGAGAGAGAGTAAAGGAGAGAGAGAGAGAGAGAGTAAAGGAGAGAGAGAGTAAAGGAGAGAGAGAGAGAGAGTAAAGGAGAGAGAGTAGAGAGAGAGTAAAGAAGAGAGAGAGAGTGAGTAAAGGAGAGAGAGTAGAGAGAGAGTAAAGAAGAGAGAGAGAGTGAGTAAAGGAGAGAGAGTAGAGAGAGAGTAAAGAAGAGAGAGAGAGTGAGTAAAGGAGAGAGTGAGTAAAGGAGAGAGAGTAGAGAGAGAGTAAAGAAGAGAGAGAGAGTGAGTAAAGGAGAGAGAGTAGAGAGAGAGTAAAGAAGAGAGAGAGAGTGAGTAAAGGAGAGAGCGAGTAAAGGAGAGAGAGTAGAGAGAGAGTAAAGAAGAGAGAGAGAGTGAGTAAAGGAGAGAGAGTAGAGAGAGAGTAAAGGAGAGAGAGAGAGTGAGTAAAGGAGAGAGTGAGTAAAGGAGAGAGAGAGAGAGTGAGTAAAGGAGAGAGAGTAAAGGAGAGAGAGAGAGAGAGTGAGTAAAGGAGAGAGAGTAAAGGAGAGAGAGAGTAAAGGAGAGAGAGAGTAAAGGAGAGAGAGTAGAGAGAGAGTAAAGGAGAGAGAGAGAGAGTGAGTAAAGGAGAGAGAGTAAAGGAGAGAGAGAGAGAGAGTGAGTAAAGGAGAGAGAGTAAAGGAGAGAGAGAGTAAAGGAGAGAGAGAGTAAAGGAGAGAGAGTAAAGGAGAGAGAGAGTAAAGGAGAGAGAGAGTAAAGGAGAGAGAGAGTAAAGGAGAGAGAGTAAAGGAGAGAGAGTAAAGGAGAGAGAGTAAAGGAGAGAGAGTAAAGGAGAGAGAGAGTAAAGGAGAGAGAGAGTAAAGGAGAGAGAGAGTAAAGGAGAGAGAGTAAAGGAGAGAGAGAGTAAAGGAGAGAGAGTAAAGAGAGAGAGAGTAAAGGAGAGAGAGAGAGTAAAGGAGAGAGAGAGTAAAGGAGAGAGAGAGTAAAGAGAGAGAGTAAAGGAGAGAGAGAGTAAAGGGAGAGAGAGTAAAGGGAGAGAGAGTAAAGGAGAGAGAGAGTAAAGGGAGAGAGAGTAAAGGAGAGAGAGAGTAAAGAGAGAGAGTAAAGGAGAGAGAGAGTAAAGGGAGAGAGAGTAAAGGAGAGAGAGAGTAAAGGAGAGAGAGAGTAAAGGAGAGAGAGAGTAAAGGAGAGAGAGAGTAAAGGGAGAGAGAGTAAAGGGAGAGAGAGTAAAGGAGAGAGAGAGTAAAGGGAGAGAGAGTAAAGGAGAGAGAGTAAAGGAGAGCGAGAGACTGAGACCTAGATGTAGAATTATACAGAAAGGGAGAAGTCACAGCAGGTGAGACAGATCAGGTGTGTGAGTAGCGGAGAGAAAGAGACTAAATCATAAATGTCCTAAATTGTTAGAATAGATTTGTTTCACCTTATTACACACACCAGAGGAAGAGAGCTTATTAAGAGGAAACAGCTGGTGGAATGCGTGGGAGATGAAGTAGGTTTGTTTTTGAGACAGCAGGTGTTATAAACAAACACTTGAGAGATTACAGGGGTTAGCAAACACTCCAGAATTTACAATCTTAATAAAAAATACCTGTCACGATAGGCGAGTTGTAATGATGGGGAACAATCTTGTGGCTCTGCCAAAACATCTGCAAATTGACAGCTTGATCGACTCCTGTTCCTATGGAGTGACTTGCCTCTACTCTTGTGCTGATACATTTATGAGTCATATATCTAGACACCTAGCAATAGAGTTGTTTATGTTGATGCCAGTATTGCGATGATATTACTATAACAATATCATAAGTAGCTACTCTGAGCTTGTATTAATAAACGGTTGTGGCAGTAAAGTAGTAGTACTATAATGGATGTGTTGTAATCAGATTAATAGATTTATAATAACGTAGGCTAGTCTTTAAATTAAGCAAGTGACAGACAGCAATCGCATAGCTCTACAGCTCATGTAATCAGAAAATTGCTAAAATGCAGAAAGCACCATTTGGTAAATACTGCAAGAGCAGAGCCTGGTGTAGCAGTGATGGGGTCATCTGAGGGGACGGAACTCAGGTCTGGACACAGATTGGAGGTCATCACCCTCTAATTGAAAAAGATATTCTATTCCAACCCAAGTCTTCTTTTGTGGGGGATTTGTATCTTGTCCAGGCAAGAAGGCAATCTGAATGTGCAAAACATGGTTTTCTCCTGTTCACTGGTATTCACCTTTTTAATCTCCCCTGGTTGAGTTTACAACACTCCAAAATAGGAATCAATATTATGGAAGTTGGAAAAGAACTGAGTCAGAGGTAAAGAGTACATTCCAAAAAGCAAGAGGAGAAGAAACTGCTTGCTTTTCATGATTGTTGTAAGGGCTGTCGTCGCAAGAAAACCAAGATGCAGCGGAGGTTGTGGATTCATTATGAATATTTAATAAAATGAACCACTATAAACAAAACATAAAACAGCAACGACAGCAAACAGTCCTGTCTGGTCAAAAACGAACGAGACAGAAAACAATCACCCACAAAACCCAAAGGAAAAATAGGCTACTTATGTGTGACTCCCAATCAGCAACAACGAACTTCAGCTGTGCCTGATTGGGAGCCACACACGGCCCAAAACAAAGAAATACAAAAACATAGAAAAAGGAACATAGAACGCCCATCCAGTGTAACACCCTGGCCTAACCAAAATAAAGAACAAAAACCCCTCTCTATGGCCAGGGCGTTACAATTGTAGACATGACTTTTAGCTCTTGGCCAGTGGAGAGTTTTATTGAGTTTTAGTATCAGGCATCCACTCAGAAAAGCATTAGCGGAATCAGAAATTGTCATCGCTGTAGCTGTACTCAAATTTCATAAGATGTATCAAGTGACAGAAAAACAGACAAAAGCATGGGAAGTGGCTGTTACAAGTGGCTGTTACAGCCCATCAAAACAGAACTGTGCTCTGTTGGGTATTAGACATCCAGAGTAATGTGTGGCTAATTCAGTGTTGCCCCCATAGGAGAACCATTTGAAGAACCCTTTTTGGTTCCAGGTAGAACGCTTTTGGTTCCAGGTAGAACCCTTTTGTGTTCGATGTAGAACCCTTTCCAAAGAGGGTTCTACATGGAACCCAAAATGGTTCTACCTGGAACCAAAAAAGGTTCTCCTATGGGGACAGTCGAAAAACCCTTTTGGAACCCTTTTTTCTAAGAGTAGCACAGCATAGGAGCCACTCGGCTACCATCAACCAGCACCCAAAAGGTTACACCTCATCCTTCATATCGCTTTCTCCAGGCCCTAGCGGCCCTCTGTACTCCCCTCACTCCTCACCCCTCACCCAGCTCCCTCTCTAAAGTAAGTTATTCGTTCACTTATTTATCTTTTTCTGCTTGCTCCAGCAGGTACATTTAATTTCTTTACATTTTATCAATTTTGTTTTCTTCTGAGAATTTGTAAGGGTTTCACTTGGCGACTGCAAGGATAGATAACTCTCAAACCCTTTCACGTACACACATGCAGGGCACATACTCACACACGTGCCACACACACACACACATGAACACACCCACGCGCACACACACACACACACACACACACATGAACACACCCACACACAGAGTTCCCCTTGCTTTCTCCCTGGGACATGCATTTCCTGGTGGGAGTCGGTCTGTCTCTCCTGATGTGATACAAAACATGTGCAGTTATAAAAACTTCTTAAGACATTCACTCAATTTAAGTTAAAGTGGAAACAACCCACTGGGCACACACTGATTGAATCAATGTTCTTTCCATGTCATTTCAATGAAATTACTTTGAAACAACATGGAATAGACGTTGAATTGATGTCTGTGCCCAGTGGGAATCTTTTACACGTGTGCCTCCCAGCCATTTCTGCCTGCCGTCATGAACAAGGGCTATGATCACACTACCCTCATCCTTTAACATTCTTATTTTTTCCTGATTCCACTTTTAGTCTTTTCTGCATCCTGAATTAGCTTAAACAAAAATGACGATATGAGCCCTCATCCAAAAGGATACTTTGGAAGCTATGATTTGTATAGAATAGATAGGCTCACCTATATTCTCATTGAAATGGGGGGAAAGGGGATTAGCCTAGCACCTGGGCACACCACCTCATTTCAACGTGAATAATATTTGGTTGAGATGTTGATCAATGTGAATACAACCTCTTTTCACCCACTCAAAATGTTGTTGAATTCCCAATGTGTTACCACTATGATTTCAACCATCTAAAAGCAAAACCAAATTCTAATTGAAAATCTTTTTTTATGATTACATAAGAAGACATTTATTGTTACAGTAACCTCAAAAGTTGGCCTTAACTGTAAGATGGCCTTAACTTTAGGCTATTTACTGTATTACAAAAGTAATATTGAATTGTGTTTGGTTGACAAAGCGACCAAATATCAACATTTAAAGGAGATGTAGCCACTGCTTGGATGGTTCCATCTGAACCACTGGCTTAATCCCATTCTTTACCTTTTATTTTTGGTTGAGATGGAGATGTGAATCTAACATATCATTTGTTGTATAGCTGACAAGATAATAGGCTATTTACTGTATTGCAAAAGTGATGTTGAATTGTGTTTGGTTGTCAATGCAACAAAATATCAAGATTTAAACAATATGTATTTTCTGGTTGGATAGTTCCATCTGTGCAACTGAGTCTGGCTTTAATTCCAATTTGTCTACAAATGAATAATTGATATGATGTATTCACGTCTCCATTACAACCAAAAATCAGAGTAAAATCTAAATCAAATCAAAAATCAAATCAAACTTTAAATGCACTTTAAATACAGGGAATGCTGCTGTTTTACGGGCTCCTAACCAACTGTGCTATTTTGTGTGTCATTTCGCATTGTTTGTAACTTATTTTGTACATAATGTTGCTGCTACCGTCTTTTATTACCGAAAAGAGCTTCTGGATATCAGAACAGCGATTACTCACCTCGAACTGGATGAAGCAAAAGATGTACTTCTCCCCCGAGACTAGGCCCAAATAGTCAAGGCCTTGGTAAACAAACATACAAACAACCATTGGCAGGGAGTTGATTCTCTGTATAAGTACCAAACCACTTTTATTTTCACTCTCCAGTACTGGAAGCTTACCTAAACATTTCCAGTTGTTTTCTGTTTTTGTTACCACAGGATATCTACGTTATGAGATTCCCTGATCAGCAACAATATGTTTCCCTTGCAAAACAATAATTCTATAGGGCACTCAAACTCAACTCTGGACCTCGAAGCCAGTTCCACTGCGTTTTTTCATTGTTGCTTTCTAATCAGGGACTGGTTTAGACCTGGGAATGGATAGAGTTACGGTTAACTTTTTCGGCCAAAACAACAGGCTACAAACCATAGACAACAGAATATGAGCTGCATGTACCACTCTGGTCTGGCCATATCTCCTGGTGACCAGGTCAGATTCATACTGGGTGTCAGTGAGGGACCGTATCTCCTGGTGACCAGGCCAGATTCATACTGGGTGTCAGTGAGGGACCGTATCTCCTGGTGACCTGGCCAGATTCATACTGGGTGTCAGTGAGGGACCGTATCTCCTGGTGACCATGCCAGATTCATACTGGGTGTCAGTGAGGGACCGTATCTCCTGGTGACCTGGCCAGATTCATACTGGGTGTCAGTGAGGGACCGTATCTCCTGGTGACCAAGCCAGATTCATACTGGGTGTCAGTGAGGGACCGTATCTCCTGGTGACCATGCCAGATTCATACTGGGTGTCAGTGAGGGACCGTATCTCCTGGTGACCTGGCCAGATTCATACTGGGTGTCAGTGAGGGACCGTATCTCCTGGTGACCAAGCCAGATTCATACTGGGTGTCAGTGAGGGACCATATCTCCTGGTGACCAGGCCAGATTCATACTGGGTGTCAGTGATGGACCGTATCTCCTGGTGACCAGGCCAGATTCATACTGGGTGTCAGTGAGGGACCATATCTCCTGGTGACCCGGCCAGATTCATACTGGGTGTCAGTGAGGGACCGTATATCCTGGTGACCAGGCCAGATTCATACTGGGTGTCAGTGAGGGACCGTATCTCCTGGTGACCAGGCCAGATTCATACTGGGTGTCAGTGAGGGACCGTATCTCCTGGTGACCTGGCCAGATTCATACTGGGTGACTGTGAGAGACCATATCTCCTGGTGACCAGGCCAGATTCATACTGGGTGTCAGTGAGGGACCATATCTCCTGGTGACCAGGCCAGATTCATACTGGGTGTCAGTGAGGGACCGTATCTCCTGGTGACCAAGCCAGATAAAGGCCAACAATATCCAACTTATTACAAGGAATGTGTATGGGCTTTATGATGGCAAAAAAAGCATAAGGTTCTTGAACATTTAAAGACATTGTCAGCAGATGTGGTTTGCCTGCAAGCACAACACTTTCCTGCAAGAACTACAATAACTAAAGGAGAAATTGAAAATTAAAGAGGAGCTGGGTTGGAGAGGCCTATGCTGCCACATACAGTGGCACATGCAGTAACAGCAGAGGTATAGGCATCCTGATAAATAACAATACGCCCTTTTCCCTTATATCCCAGTACACGGACCAAGAAGGACATTTTCAAATGTTTTATTGTACCTTACATGGGGAAAAATACATATTGATTTCATTGTATACTGCTCAAAAAATAAAGGGAACACTTAAACAACACATCCTAGATCTGAATGAAATAAATAATTTTCTTAAATACTTTTTTCTTTACATAGTTGAATGGGCTGACAACAAAATCACACAAAAATAATCAATGGAAATCCAATTTATCAACCCATGGAGGTCTGGATTTGGAGTCACACTCAAAATTAAAGTGGAAAACCACACTACAGGCTGATCCAACTTTGATGTAATGTCCTTAAAATAAGTCAAAATGAGGCTCAGTAGTGTGTGTGGCCTCCATATGCCTGTATGACCTCCCTACAACGCCTGGGCATGCTCCTGATGAGGTGGCGGATGGTCTCCTGAGGGATCTCCTCCCAGACCTGGACTAAAGCATCCGCCAACTCCTGGACAGTCTGTGGTGCAACGTGGCGTTGGTGGATGGAGCAAGACAGGATGTCCCAGATGTGCTCAATTGGATTCAGGTCTGGGGAACGGGCAGGCCAGTCCATAGCATCAATGCCTTCCTCTTGCATGAACTGCTGACACACTCCAGCCACATGAGGTCTAGCATTGTCTTGCATTAGGAGGAACCCAGGGCCAACCGCACCAGCATATGGTCTCACAAGGGGTCTGAGGATCTCATCTCGGTACCTAATGGCAGTCAGGCTACCTCTGGCGAGCACATGGAGGGCTGTGCGGCCCCCCAAAGAAATGCCACCCCACACCATGACTGACCCACCGCCAAACCGGTCATGCTGGAGGATGTTGCAGGCAGCAGAACGTCCTCCACGGCATCTCCAGACTCTGTCACGTCTGTCACGTGCTCAGTGTGAACCTGCTTTCATCTGTGAAGAGCACAGAGCGCCAGTGGCGAATTTGCCAATCTTGGTGTTCTCTGGCAAATGCCAAACGTCCTGCACGGTGTTGGGCTGTAAGCACAACCCCCACCTGTGGACGTCGGGCCCTCATACCACCCTCATGGAGTCTGTTTCTGACCGTTTGAGCAGACACATGCACATTTGTGGCCTGCTGGAGGTCATTTTGCAGGGCTCTGGCAGTGCTTCTCCTGCTCCTCCTTGCACAAAGGCGGAGGTAGCGGTCCTGCTGCTGGGTTGTTGCCCTCCTACGGCCTCCTCCACGTCTCCTGATGTACTGGCCTGTCTCCTGGTAGCGCCTCCATGCTCTGGACACTATGCTGACAGACACAGCAAACCGTTCTTGCCACAGCTCGCATTGATGTGCCATCCTGGATGAGCTGCACTACCTGAGCCACTTGTGTGGGTTGTAGACTCCGTCTCATGCTACAACTAGAGTGAAAGCACTGCCAGCATTCAAAAGGGACCAAAACATCAGCCAGGAAGCATAGGAACTGAGAAGTGGTCTGTGGTCCCCACCTGCAGAACCACTCCTTTATTGGGGGTGTCTTGCTTATTGCCTATAATTTCCACCTGTTGTCTATTCCATTTGCACAACAGCATGTGAAATTTATTGTCAATCAGTGTTGCTTCCTTATTGGACAGTATGATTTCACCGAAGTGTGATTGACTTGGAGTTACATTGTGTTGTTTAAGTGTTCCCTTTATTTTTTGAGCAGTGTATATCCCCCCAGGGGCAAACCTGGTGTTTTTAGATAGAATTCAAGCTATATTAGATAAAACCCAGACAATAACTATTATTTTGGCAGGTGACCTAAATCAAGCATTCAGCAAGCAATAAAAAAGGGAAATTCAAGGAGGCTCCAAAGAGGCTGAATATTTTCATCTCTACATATAATTTACAGGACATCTGGAAATTATGATTCCCAACTACAAAAGACTATTCCCTTTTTTCTCAAAGTCAGAAAAGCTATTCAAGAATTGACTACATTTTTATTTCCGTAAATGCACATAATATACTGGGTTCTAAAATCCATGATATAGTGATATCGGATCATTCTCCTGTATCATGGTTAATTATACCAACAGAAAATACACTTCGACAGAATATGGAGAATGAACAGATCGCATTTTCAAGACCCAAAATGTATTAAATACTGTACGTAAACAAAAAATGAAGACCTTTACCATTACAAATATAGACATAGAGGCCAGCGAAAAGCTATGCCCGACATAATCTGAGATGCTTTTAAGGCGTACTGTCACGATTCTCTAAGACAGAACCCAGAAGCAGACCAGGACAAGGTGAGTAAAATGAAGGTGAGTATTTATTGGTAGTCTTGATGTGTAATTTGAATAATCCAGGAGACGGAACAGCAGCGGAGGTGAGATGATGAGAGTGAATGGGTTGATCCAATGAAGTCACTGAATCCACCGACGGCCAGGCAAGGGAGTTGAATGTTCCGGGAGAATGACTGTAGACAGAGTAAACGGGAGTGAGTAACCGGCAACAAGTACAGAATAACAAAACAAACTCAGGAAACATGAGGCTGATACGCTGGCACAACATACTGTTCGTTGCTAACGATCCGGCAGGGAATGGATGTCAGGTCAGGGCTTATGAAGAGGTGATGATCAGGACCAGGTGTGCAGATGGTTGATGAGATGAGGGTAATCAAAAGTTCTCCCGCCTAGCTTTGTTGCCAGGCAACCAGACAGGGTGCGTTCAGGAACCTCAGACAAAAGGCTCCAAAACAAAAAACAGTCAGCTCAGGCAGAAAACAGACTCGGGAAGCGGGATTCCTGACAGAACCCCCCCCCCGACGAACGCCACCGGGCGGACAACCCGGAGCGCCAAGATGGAGGCGGTAGAAGTCACGAAGGAGGGTATCATCCAGGATCTGACGCCGAGGAATCCAACTCCTCTCCTCAGGACCATACCCCTCCCAGTCCACGAGATACTGGAAACCCCGACCCCGCCGTCTGGAATCCATAATGCGGCGCACCGTGTAGACTGGACCACCTCCGATCATCCGAGGAGGAGGAGGAGGAGGCAGAGGGGGTAGCAGAGGACTGAGGTGCACAGGCTTGAGGCAGGAGACATGAAAGGTGGGGTGGACTCTGAGCATCTTAGGCAACTTCAGTCGAACCACAACAGGATTGATCACCTTCTCCACCACAAACGGACCAATGAACTTCGGTGACAGTTTCCTTGACTCAGTCCGCAGAGGAAGATCCCGTGTAGCCAACCATACCTTATCAACGATGGCATAAGCGGGAGCTGGAATCCGGCGACGATTCGCCTGGAGCTGATAATGGTCAGAAACTTTAAGGAGAGCCTTTCTGGCCCGATACCAGGTCCGGTGGCAACGACGAATGTGGGCCTGGACCGAGGGTACAGAGAGATCCTTCTCCTGAGGAAACAAGGGGGGTTGGTAACCGTACAGGCACTGGAAGGGAGACATTCCAGTAGCAGATGTAGGGAGAGTTTTGTGGGCATACTCGACCCATGGCAACTGAGAGGCCCAAGAGGCGGGGTTGGAAGAGACAAGGCAGCGCAGCGTGGATTCCATCTTCTGGTTGGCTCTCTCCGCCTGACCATTAGATTGGGGGTGAAATCCAGATGTGAGACTGACTGTAGCTCCAATGGCCAAACAGAAAGATTTCCAGACAGCAGAGGTAAACTGAGGACCCCGGTCGGAAACAATGTCACTGGGCAACCCGTGGACCCTGAAAACCTCCCTAACCAGGATCTCGGACGTCTCAGAGGCAGAGGGAAGCTTGGAGATAGGTACAAAGTGGGCGAACTTGCTGAATCTGTCCCAATTGTCAAAATGACCGTGTTCCCATAAGAAGAGGGCAATCCAGTAACAAAGTCCAGAGCCAGATGCGACCATGGTTGCCGGGGTATAGGTAGGGGATGAAGAAGTCCAGAGCTGGCCCGATTGGCACTCTTATTCTGTGCACATACTGGGCATGCAGCAACAAACCTCCGGGTATCTTCTCCCATGGCAGGCCACCAAAATCGTCTGCGTAGTAACGCCATCGTCCGAGCCATCTGGTGACAAGCCATCTTGCTGGCGTGGGACCATTGGAGGACAGATTCAGGCACAAACAACCGACCGGGTGGACCGTTACCGGGACCGGGCTGCGTCCGAAGGGCCGCCAGAACCTCCTCCTCAACCCTAAATGTGACTGCTCCCACAACGAAGTTCTGGGGAAGAATCGTCTCAGTCTTGGCCCCACTCTCATCCGTCTTGGAGAACATCCGGGACAAGGCATCCACCTTGCCGTTCTTAGACCCAGGTCGGAACGTCAGGGAAAAATTAAAGCGTTCAAAAAACAAAGCCCACCTGGCCTTACGCGAGTTGAGACGTCTAGCCGATTGCACGTAAGCAAGATTCTTGTGGTCAGTCCAGACAATAAACGGTTGCTCCGCTCCCTCCAACCAGTGACGCCACTCCTCCAAGGCCAGTTTCACCGCGAGCAACTTCCGGTTACCCACATCGTAATTCCTCTCCGCAGACGAAAGACGACTAGAATAGAAGGCGCAGGGATGGAGTTTACCGTCAGTAGAGCTTCACTGGGACAGGATGGCGCCAACCCCCACATCAGACGCGTCCACTTCCATGACAAACTGCCGAGCAGCGTCAGGTTGAGAGAGAATCGGGGCGTTGGTGAATCGACTCTTTAAATCCAGAAATGCCCGGTCTGCCTCAGGATTCCAACTGAAGGTCCTGGTGCTAGAAGTCAGGGCAGTTAATGGAGCGGTCACCCGGCTGTAGTCACGGATAAATCTACGATAGAAATTTGCAAACCCCAGAAACCTCTGGAGCTGCAATCTCGTATTGGGCTGGGCCCAATCCAGAACTGCCCTAACCTTCTCTTGGTCCATCTTAATCTCTCCCCGGGAGATGATGTACCCGAGGAAGGATGTAGTGTGGGCGTGAAATTCACATTTTTCGGCATTCACAAACAGGCGGTTCTCCAACAATCGCTGCAGAACCTGCTTGACATGCTGGACGTGGCTGGAAGGCTCCTTAGAAAAAATCAAAATATCATCTAGGTAAAAGAACACAAACAAACCGGTCATATCTCTCAAGACGTCATTCACCATACTCTGGAATACTGCTGGAGCATTGGTCAATCCAAACGGCATCACCAGATACTCGAAATGACCCATCGGTGTATTGAAGCCAGTTAACCACTCGTCTCCCTCTCTGATCCGGACCAGATGAAACACATTGCGTAGATCCAGCTTAGTGAACATAGTAGCACCCTGCAATTAGTCGAAAGCAGAGTTCATCAAGGGCAGGGGATACTTATTCTTGACCGTAATATCATTCAACCCGATAATCAATACAAGGTCGAAGAGAGCCATCCTTCTTACTCACAAAAAAGAAACCAGCCCCCAGGGGTGATGATGAGGGACGAATGAGACCAGCAGCTAGAGTCTCCTTTATGTATGTCTCCAAAGCTTCACGTTCCGGTCGAGAGATACTGTATAACCGTCCCTTGGGATAGGTAGCTCCAGGGAACAGGTTAATGGCACAGTCATATGGTTGGTGGGGAGGAAGTGACAGCGCCTTCTGCTTACTGAATACTTCACCCAAATCGTGATATGTTTCAGGAACCAGGGACAAATCAGGGGGAGTCGACTCAATAACCGGACTGGGAACAGAATGGGAACAGGCAGTCTTAAGGCAGTTAGCATGACATTCAATGCTCCAACTAGTTACCTTGCCAGTCACCCAATCAAACGTGGGATTGTGTTCTCTCAGCCAGGGGTATCCAAGAACCAGAGGAACATGGGGAGAAGGCAGAATGAATAAGGAGATAACCTCTGCATGATTCCCTGACAACAACATCTTAACCGGTTCAGTCCTCATAATGATGCATGCCAGACTACTGCCGTCTAGAGTGGTAGCTTCAATGGCTTCCGGTAACTTCTCCTTGGAAAGCCCCAGCTGTTCCATCAAGTCGGCATCTATAAAGCTGCCATCAGCACCTGAGTCGATAAAAGCATTAATTGCTAAACTCTGATCCTTGTTCATGAGTGTAGCAGGAAAAAGGGGTCTAACAGGACTGTTGAGAGGTTGAAACTGATTCGCTAAAAGACCTCCCAAACTTAGCGAGCCGAGCAGTTTAACGGGCGCTGAGGACCAGCGGAGATGTAATGTCCCGAGTTACCACAATAGAGGCAGCCGTTGGTCTCACGTCTACGTTGGCGCTCCTCCTTGGTTAACCCGTGAGGTGAATAATGAGCGACTCGTTCCGATCCACTTCCTGACCCGAATGGTCCCCGAGTAGCTGATTGATTGGAAGTGCCCCATTGCTTCTCCCTCCTTCTCTCTCGGATTCTGTTATCCACCTGAATAGATAATGCTATCAGACTGTCCAGGTCACAAGGCTCAGGATAGGAGATCAACTCATCCTTGAGTTGCTCCGACAACCCCTGGTAAAAAAAACACTTGTAGTGCTTCCTCATTCCACTCACTCTCCACAGCCAATGTCCTGAATTCAATAACGAAGTCTGCCACACTGCGAGCTCCTTGGCGAAGAGAGAACAAACGTTTAGCTGCGTCCTTACCTCGGACAGGATGGTCAAAAAGCTTCCTCAGCTCTGCCGTGAACTCCTGGTATGACACTATGCAGGTGTCCTGTCGTTCCCATATGGCTGAAGCCCACTCCAGAGCTCTTCCACGCAGCAGTGCAATAACAAAAGCTATCCTAGCCTTGTCTGTGGCGTAAGAGTGGGGCTGCAGATCAAAAACTAGCCCACACTGCATAAGAAACGAACGGCATCTTCCCAAATCCCCTTCGTACTTATCTGGCGTCTGAACCTTGGGCTCACGAAAGGGAACATCTCCAGAAGCGACAGGTGAGAGAGGTGAAGTAGGTGGTGGATGATCTGCCAGCAAACTGAGCTGTGCCTGGATACTCGTCAGACTAGAAGATAAGTTCCGCACCGAAAGTGCGATCTCCTGTAGCGCCATGCTGTGTTGTCCCAACATCTTCTCCTGAAGGGAAATGGCATGGTGAACGGAGTCCAGGTCCGCTGGGTTCATTTTTGGCCAGATTGTTCTGTCACGATTCTCTAAGACAGAACCCAGAAGCAGACCAGGACAAGGTGAGTAAAATGAAGGTGAGTATTTATTGGTAGTCTTGATGTGTAAATTGAATAATCCAGGAGACGGAACGGCAGCAGAGGTGAGTTGATGAGAGTGAATGGGTTGATCCAATGAAGTCACTGAATCCACCGACGGCCAGGCAAGGGAGTTGAATGTTCCGGGAGAATGACTGTAGACAGAGTAAACGGGAGTGAGTAACCGGCAACAAGTACAGAATAACAAAACAAACTCAGGAAACATGAGGCTGATACGCTGGCACAACATACTGTTCGTTGCTAACGATCCATTTTTACATTTTACATTTTAGTCATTTAGCAGACGCTCTTATCCAGAGCGACTTACAGTAGTAAATGCATACATTTCATACTTTTTCTTTTTTGTACGGCAGGGAATGGATGTCAGGTCAGGGATTATGAAGAGGTGATGATCAGGACCAGGTGTGCAGATGGTTGATGAGATGCAGGTGCGGGTAATCAAAAGTTCTCCCGCCTAGCTTTGTCGCCTGGCAACCAGACAGGGTGCATTCAGGAACCTCAGACAAAAGACTCCAAAACAAAAAAACAGTCAGCTCAGGCAGAAAACAGACTTAGGAAGCGGGATTCCTGACACGTACATTAGGGGAATGATAATCTCATACTCGGCAAAAGTTAAATCTGAGTTAGAAATGAAAATGAAAGAAAAATAAATCACTATCTTAGAAAAAGCCCACAAGAAATCTTTACAAGGTAAAGAAGAAAAGAAAATATCTGAACAAATTACAGGTTAAACTCAAATAAAGCATACTATTTAATGGCAAATAAACTTGGTAAACACATTGCAGCCCTCACAAAATAAATACACGCCAAACCAGTTATAATTGTAAAAGATAAGGATTCAAATGCTTTAAATAGTAATAACAACGTTATTAATAAAAAATGTAAAAGTTTCTATGAAAATCTCTATAAATCAGAATTAAATAACAGTTGGACTGATCCTACAGCCTACTTAGACTCAATGACCCTGAAGCAACCATCAGCAGATAAAAGATAATCACTAAAAATGGAAATGACCCAAAAATAAATATTAGACACTGTTAAGACATTTGCGCGGAGAAAAGTACCAGGGATGGATGGCTTTCCCATAGAATTTCATTTGATATTCTGGGACAAAGTAACACCCCTTTTACTCAAATGAAAACACGCATGCCACTCAATTCAGTGCTTCAGGGTTCAATGTATCAAACAGTTATTTTAGTTATATTAAAACCAGGAAAATCTGGAGAGTCCCCTGCAGATTACAAACCCATACATTTAATACATTGCAACAAAAAAATAATAACACAACTCATAAGCAACAGAATTGCAAAAATCTTACCAGACATGATACATATTAATCAAACAGGATTTATTTAAAAAATATACACTTACAAACAAATACAAGAATATGTTTCAGTATAATACAATACCCAAATGTAGATTCATCAATAATGGCTGTTGATGCCGAAAAGGCTTTCGAACATCTTGAGTGACCTTTTCTTTTCAAAACTTTAGAAGCATTCAACTTTCCAGATGAAATACATTTCATAAAAATATTGTATAAATATCCTAAAGCAAAAATATGCACAAATAATACATTATCTGATTAAATATCTTTAGAAAGGGGCACAAGACAGGATTGTCCTCTTTCCCCCTGTCACGACTTCCACCGAAGTCGGCTACTCTCCATGTTCAGGCGGCGTTCGGCGGTCGACATCATCGGCTTTCTTGCCATCGCCGCTCCATTTTTCATTTATCCATTTGTTTTGTCTTGTTCCCTGCACACCTGGTTTTCATTCCCCAATCAAACTACATGTATTTATTCCTCTGTTCCCCCTCATGTCTTTGTGTGAGATTGTGTCATGTTTGACGCACTATTTCTGGTGTGCATTTATTCCGTGTTTTATTTCACGAGGTATGTTTATTTGCTTGTACATATTATTGTGACTGTTTGCGCATTTTGCACTTTGGCATATTAGCTGGAAGTTTTCGACGCAGTGGCATCCGTCTGTTGGTTTCTCCTGCCTAAATAAAGTGTGCGCCTGTTCACAACTCTCTGCTCTCCTGCACCTGACTCCGCTCCCAGTACGCACACCATTGACAGAATCTCACACCCACCATGGAGTCAGCAGGAGCAGGTACCCCAGTCAGAGGAGTCGAGGAGCGAGTCCAGGAACACTCAGCAATGCTGCATCATCTCGGTGCCATGATGGATCGCGTTGTCCAGACCATGGGAGAGACAGGAAGTCTCTCCAGCGCCTCGACCAGCACAACTGGGGTTACCTCTACCCGTCCCGTCCAGATCCAGTTCCAGTGGGATGCGTCTCTCTCTTCCCAGGGAGTATGACGGGACGGCAGCACAGTGCCAGGGGTTCCTCCTACAACTGGACTTATACCTGGCCACCGTTTACCCAGCTCCCTCAGGAAGGGAGAGAGTGTCCGCCCTCATCTCATGCCTCTCAGGGAGAGCTCTAGAGTGGGCAAACGCCGTTTGGGGAGAAGGAGACGCGGCGTTGGACCACTTCGAGGAGTTCACCTGCAGCTTCCGGGCCGTCTTCGACCATCCACCCGAAGGAAGAGCGGCGGGGGAACGGCTCTTCCATTTGAGGCAGGGGACGAGGAGCGCACAGGAGTTCTCACTGGAATTCCGGACCTTGGCCGCCGGAGCAGGATGGAACGACAGGGCCCTCATCGACCACTACCGATGAAGCCTGCGCGAGGATGTCTGACGGGAGTTGGCCTGCAGGGATGCCACCATCACTTTTGACCAACCGGTGGATCTGTCCATCCGGTTGGATAACCTGCTGGTCACCCGCGGACATCAGTTCCATCTTCCAGCACCCCCGCTCTGGTGCCCATGGAGCTGGGAGGGGCTGCGCGTAGGGAGGCTGGAGGAGGGGCCTTCACGTGCACCACCTGTGGCCACAGAGGGAACACTGCCGGTCGGTGCCGGGTTGGTCCCTCTGGGAGTCGAGGCAGCAGGCAGGGCACTCTGGCGTCACCCCAGGTGAGTCTGCACCACTCTCATCCAGAGTCCTCTGTTGTCCACCTGTTTGTACCTGTTTGTTTTCCTGAGTTTTTCCCGCATTCCCAGCATAAGGCGCTCGTCAATTAAGGCACAGCTGGGAACTTTATCGACAGAGAGTTCGCCCTTAGTTTAGGGATCCCCATTATTCCTGTGGTTAGACATTTCCCGGTACACGCTCTGGATAGTCAACCATTAGGGTCCGGGTTAATCAGGGAAGCCACCATCTCCCTGGCCATGGAGACGCAGGGGGGTCACGAGGAGAGAATCAGTCTCTTCCTCATTGACTCTCCTGCGTTTCCCATGGTACTAGGCCTTCCCTGGTTGGCTCGTCATAACCCCACCATTTCCTGGCAACAGAGGGCTCTCACAGGGTGGTCGCGAGAGTGCTCGGGGAGGTGTGTAGGGGTTTCCGTTGGTGCTACCATGGTGGAAAGTCCAGACCAGGTCTCCACCGTGCGCATTCCCCAGAATATGCCGATTTGGCTCTCACCTTCTGTAAAAAGAAAGCGACTCAATTACCACCCCATCGACGGGGGGATTGTGCGATAAATCTCCTGGTAGACGCTGCACTTCCCAGGATTCACGTGTATTCCCTGTCGCAAGCGGAGATGGTGGCTATGGAGACATATGTCTCCAAATCCCTGCGTCAGGGGTACATTCGGTCCTCCACTTCACCCGCCTCCTCGAGTTTCTTTTTTGTGAAGAAGAAGGATGGAGGTCTGCGCCCATGCATTGACTATCGAGGTCTCAATCAAGTCATGGTGAGGTACAGTTACCCGCTACCTCTTATCGCCACGGCGATTGAGTCAATGCACAGGCACGCTTCTTCACTAAACTGGATCTCAGGAGTGCGTACAACCTGGTGCGTATCCGGGAGGGAGACAAGTGGAAGACGGCGTTTAGTACCACCTCAGGGCATTATGAGTACCTCGTCATGCCGTACGGGTTGATGAATGCTCCATCAGTCTTCCAATCCTTTGTAGATTAGATTTTCAGGGACCTGCATGGGCAGGGTGTAGTGGTGTATATCGATGGCATTCTGATATACTCCGCTACACGCGCTGAGCATGTGTCCTTGGTGCACAAGGTACTTGGACGACTGTTGGAGCATGACCTGTACGTCAAGGCTGAGAAATTCCTGTTCTTTCAGCAGGCCGTCTCCTTCCTAGGGTATCGCATTTCCACATCAGGGGTGGAGATGGAGAGTGACCGCATTGCAGCCGTGCGTAATTGGCAGAGTCCCACCACGGTAAAGGAGGTCCAGCGATTTTTAGGGTTTGCCAATTACTACCGGAGATTTATCCGGAGTTTTGGCCAGGTGGCTGCTCCCATTACCTCACTGCTGAAGGGGGGTCCTGTACGTCTGCAGTGGTCGGTTGAGGTGGACAGGGCTTTTGGGCACCTAAGAGCTCTGTTTACCTCGGCTCCCGTGCTGGCCCATCCGGATCCCTCTTTGGTGTTCATAGTGGAGGTGGACGCGTCTGAGGCTGGGATAGGAGCCGTGCTCTCTCAGCGCTCGGGCACGCCACCGAAGCTCCGCCCCTGTGCTTTCTTCTCGAAGAAGCTCAGCTCGGTGGAGCGGAACTATGATGTGGGGGACCGGGAGCTGTTGGCTGTGGTTAAGGCTTTGAAGGCGTGGAGTCATTGGCTTGAGGGGGCTAAACACCCTTTCCTCATCTGGACTGACCACCGCAACCTGGAGTACATCCGGGCAGCTAGGAGACTGAATCCTCGTCAGGCAAGGTGGGCCACGTTCTTTACCCATTTTGAGTTTACCCTGTCCTACAGACCAGGTTCCCAGAATGTGAAGGCAGACGCACTGTCCCGGCTGTATGACACAGAGGAGCGGCCCATGGATCAGACTCCCATTCTCCCGGCCTCCTACCTGGTAGCGCCAGTCATGTGGGAACTGGACGCGGACATTGAGCAGGCATTGCGTACAGAGCCCGCTCCACTCCAGTGTCCCGTCGGGCGTCAGTACGTTCCATCTGCTGTCCGTGACCAGTTGATCTATTGGGCCCACACATCACCCTCCTCTGGTCATCCGGGGATCGGTCGGACGATGCGCTGTCTGACTGGGAAGTACTGGTGGCCCACCTTGGCTCGGGACGTGAGGGTTTATGTTTCCTCCTGCTCGGTGTGCGCCCAGTGTAAGGCTCCTAGACACCTGCCCAGAGGTAAGCTACATCCCTTACCCGTTCCACAACGACCTTGGTCACGCCTGTCGGTGGATTTTCTAACGGATCTTCCTCCCTCACAGAGAAACACCACGATCCTGGTCGTTGTGGATCGTTTCTCTAAGTCCTGTCGTCTCCTCCCTCTGCCCAGTCTCCCTACGGCCCTACAAACTGTGGAGGCCCTGTTTACACACGTCTTCCTGCACTACGGGGCACCTGAGGATATAGTGTCTGATCGAGGTCCCCAGTTCACTGGAGGGCGTTCATGGAACGTCTGGGGGTCTTGATCAGCCTCACCTCAGGTTTCCACCCGAGAGTAAAGGGCAGGTGGAAAGAGTGATCCAGGATGTGGGCAGGTTTCTGCGGTCCTATTGCCAGGACCGGCCGGGGGAGTGGGCAGCGTTCGTGCCCTGGGCAGAGATGGCACAGAACTCATTCCGCCACTCCTCCACTAACCTCTCCCCCTTTCAGTGTGTATTGGGGTACCATCCGGTTCTGGCACCGTGGCATCAGAGTCAGACCGAGGCTCCTGCGGTGGACGATTGGTTCAGGCGCGCAGAGGAGACATGGGAATCTGCCCATGGTCACCTCCAGCAGGCCGCGCTGCGCCAAAAGACCAGCGCGGACCATCACTGCAGTGAGGCCCGGTGTTTGCACCGGGGGACAGGGTCTGGCTCTCGACCCGAAACCTGCCCCTTCGCCTGCCCTGCCGGAAGCTGGGCCCATGGTTTGTGGGGCCATTTAAAGTCCTGAGGAGAGTGAACGAGGTATGTTACAGCTTCCCCCCCGATAACCATATTAACCCCTCGTTCCATGTGTCTCTCCTCAGGCCGGTGGTGGCTGGTCCGCTCTAGGAGTCTGAGGTGCGGGAGGTTCCTCCGCCCCCTCTGGACATCGAGGGGGCCCCGGCGTACTCCGTCCATTCCATCCTGGATTCGAGGCGTCGGGCGAGGGGCCTTCAGTACCTCGTGGGGTGGGAGGGGTACGGTCCGGAGGAGAGGTGCTGGATTCTGGTGGCGGATGTGTTGGACCCTGAACTGCTGCGGGAGTTCCACCGTCGCCGGTCGGATCGCCCTGCGCCTCGCCCTCCGGGTCGTCCCCGAGGCCGGTGTCAGCGCACCGCTGGAGCTGCGCGTCAAGGGGGGAATACTGTCACGACTTCCGGCGAAGTCGGCTCCTCTCCTGGTTCGAGCGGCGTTCGGCGGTCGACGTCACCTGCTTTCTAGCCATCGCCGCTCCATTTTTTATTTATCTATTTGTTTTGTCCCTTTCCCTGCACACCTGGTTTACATTCCCCAATCACACTACATGTATTTATTCCTCTGTTCCCCCTCAGGTCTTTGTGTGAGATTGTTTCGTGTTACTTGTCATGTTTGACGCGCTATTTCTGGTATACGTTTATTCCTTGTTTTATTTCACGAGGTATGTTTATTTGCTTGTACATATTATTGTGACTGTTTGCGCATTTTGCACTTTCGCATATTGGCTGGAGGTTTTCGACGCAGTGGCGTCCGTCTGTTGGTTTCTCCTGCCTAAATAAAGTGTGCGCCTGTTCACAACTCTCTGCTCTCCTGCACCTGACTCCACTCCCAGTACGCACACCATTGACACCCCCCTCCTGTTTGCACTGGCAATTGACCGCTTGAAGAAAGAATTAGACAGGACTCAAACTAATATCAGTATTGGTAAACATGAATATAAACTAAACTTATTTGCAGACGATCTCCTGATATACCTGACTAATACTGAAAACTCAATGCACCCTTTGTTAAAAATATTTTCAGAATACTCAAAAATCTCAGGATAAAAAATCAACGTGGACAAAATTGAATTACTGGCAATAGGAATAAGAAAAATAATAACTCATGATCTACATGTCACATCCTGACCAGTATAAGGGTTATTTGTTGTTGTTGTTTGGTCAGGACGTGGCAGAGGGTATTTGTTTTATGTCGTTCGGGGTGGTGGTTTATTGAGTAGGGTGTTTGATTTATTATTTCCAGATTTTTGGGTACTGTTCTATGTTAGTGAATTTCTATGTTCAGTCTAGTCTTTTGTATGTCTATGTTTTGTTTATTGGGGTTGGACTCTCAATTGGAGGCAAGTGTTTTCTCGTTGCCTCTGACTGAGAGTCCTATATATGGGTATGTGTTTGATTTAGTGTTTGTGGGAGTTTGTTCCATGTATAGCTTATGGCCTTACAGGACTGTTTATTCGTCGTTGTGTTCTTTTGGTGTACATGTTTATTTTGGTTTTTCCTTGTTTCCGTAATAAAAGAAGATGAGTACACATATACCCGCTGCGTTTTGGTCTCAATCCGACGACAACCGTTACACTACAGCAATCCTTTAAGTGGACCACAAAACAATATTAAAGGATGCTTACTAAGTGACAACAAACAACAACTATATAAAGATAACTTTATCCCATTGCTCAACAACGTGAAAGCAGATCTATATAAATGGAACAATCTCCCCATAAATCTTACAGGTAGAATTAACCTCTTTAGAATGGCATGGCTCCCACATTTTTTAAATGGATTTTCGGTAATACCAATTACCACACTAAAGACATTATTTTAAAAAAGTATACTCAACCAGAACAGACTTCATATGGGCAAATAAAACTCATAGAATAAATCTGCAATGTTTTAAGTCCCTAGGGAGACTGTTCTGAGGTCAAAAGGGGGTTCAACTAAATATTAGGAAGCTGTTCCTAATGTTTTGTACACTCAGTGTAAATGCTTCTTATGTAATCATATAAAGTGTGCATGTTCAAGATAGTATGCATAGGTCATTGCAGGTCTGTGGGGATCTTCTGTTACGCTCGTCGTTTGAATGAGGAGACCAAGATGCAGCGTGGTAAGCGTACATCTTTACTTTATTAGATGAACACCAACAAAGTACAAAACCGAACGTAACGTTCTGCAGGGCTAGAGAGCACAATGCAAAAACAAGATCCCACAATCTCAGGTGGGAAAAAGGGCTGCCTAAGTATGATCCCCAATCAGAGACAACGATAAACAGCTGCCTCTGATTGGGAACCATACTAGGCCAACAAAGAAATATAAACATAGATTTGCCCACCAAAGTCACACCCTGACCTAACCAAATAGAGAATAAAACAGACTCTAAGGTCAGGGCGTGACATCTTCACAATTTATGTAATAATCTGTGCAGGATCTTGAACGGAATTAATTACTTGCACTATGTACTTTTAACGTAAACCATGTGCATTTAATAGTTGAAAGCACAGTGGTAGACATTTGGGTGTCAACTAAACCATTGGAATTCAGTTGTACTTTTAGATGGTTGAAAGCATAGTGATAACACATTGGAAATTCAACAAACTTTTGGCTGTCTTTTTGAGTGGGTAAATGTACTGTAGGTTGTAATCTCATGGATCAACGTCTCAACCACATATTACCCAATTAAAGGTGAAATGATTAACTACTTCTACTCTCGAGTACTGGAAGCTTGCCTAAACATTTCCTGCAGTTTCTAGTTTTTGTTACCACGGGATCAGAGTTATAACGTCCTGATTGGCACGATCACGTTTACCTTGTTATGAAATGGTCCCCTCGGATGACGTGGTGTGCCCAGTGGGTAGTGTTTACTTCAACAAACCCCTTTCATTTTCACTGAAGGGAGTGGCCAGCAGAGACACGACAGCCCTCTGTAGAGTACATAGAGAGACTCACTAGCTGGTCACCTCATTTGATATCTGGCTTCTGACTTAAACAAGGTAAGAGTTTCATGGTAACCTACCTACCAGAGGAGGCTGGTTGTATGAGCTATAGGAGGACGGGTTCATTGTTATGACTGGATGAAATACATGGAACAGAATCAAACACATCAACATATGGACACCACATGTTTGACTCCGTTCCATTAATTCCATTCCAGCCATTACAATGAGCCCATCCTCCAATAGCTCTCCCTCACCAGCCTCCACTGCTACCTACCTGCCTGTATTGTGCCTGTATTGTACATGTATTGTACATGTATTGTACCTGTATTGTACCTGTATTGTACCTGTATTGTACCTGCATTGTACCTGCATAGTACATTTATTGTACCTGTATTGTACATGCATTGTACCTGTATTGTACATGTATTGTACAGTGAGGGAAAAAAGTATTTGAAGTAGTTCATTCCTTTTGATTTTCGGGCCATGCCTCATATCTTCTCTCTCCTTTGTATTCTTCCCTTATTTCAACATGCTATGTTCCCTTGGATAGCAGGGTTGTTGGGTAAGCCACTTTGTCTACAGTGAGGGAAAAAAGTATTTGATCCCCTGCTGATTTTGTCCGTTTGCCCACTGACAAAGAAATAATCAGTCTATAATTTTAATGGTAGGTTTATTTGAACAGTGAGAGACAGAATAACAACAAAAAAATCCAGAAAAACGCATGTCAAAAATGTTAGAAAATGATTTGCATTTTAATGAGGGAAATAAGTATTTGACCCCTCTGCAAAACATGACTTAGTACTTGGTGGCAAAACCCTTGTTGGCAATCACAGAGGTCAGACGTTTCTTGTAGTTGGCCACCAGGTTTGCACACATCTCAGGAAGGATTTTGTCCCACTCCCCTTTGCAGATCTTCTCCAAGTCATTAAGGTTTCGAGGCTGACGTTTGGCAACTCAAACCTTCAGCTCCCTCCACAGATTTTCTATGGGATTAAGGTCTGGAGACTGGCTAGGCCACTCCAGGACCTTAATGTGCTTCTTCTAGCTAGCTTAGGCTTGTTTTTGGATTATTGTTTCTTTCCTTGGGTCCACCTTTTCTCACACCCCATTACCGTGTGTTTAAGTAATAAACCAATAGTGTTTGACGGTAAATTTCAGTTGTCTGTGTTTATTTGTTCTCACTGTTACTTTATCACTATTATGATTTGCATGAGTTATGTTACGGGTCTCGTTGCCATCCCCCCTAGACAGCCGGGCCAAAGGGATTCGTAACATAAGTGGGGGCTCATCCAGGATCTGTCTTTACTGACACCCATGCCGCTCGTGCAACTTATTGTAGTGGTTAGTTCAGTGTTGAGCGTCATAGCATTAGTGTTTGCAATTTTTTTGGCTCTTGTGTAGTAGTTCAAGATGGCTACTTTTGGTTTGAAATCCTTTTTGGATAACCCTTCGTTGGAGTTGTTGGACAAATGTCGTAAAGTTGATTCACTGACTTTGGCTGACCATTATTCATTGTCTATTTCGCATAGTTTAGTTAAGGCGGAGGTTAAGAAGCTGGTGTTAAATGTATTGTTAGAAGAGCAAGTGCTGGTGTTACCGCTGCCTACTACCCCTGTAAGGGATGTTGCGGCTCCGGTAAGCCCGTCGGTGTCTGAGGGCGAGGCTAAAGCTCCAGCCACATTGCCCCGTTTTGATCCCCTCTCCCCACTGTCAACCGGTGATGCCAGGAAGGATGTCCGTTCGATACAGTTCCAACTGGAGGCGGAAGAGAGAGCCCAAATTAGGCGAGAGAATCTCCAGTTGGAGATGTGTAAAATAGAGGCAGAAAGAGAACAGTGGCAGTTGGAAATGTGTAAAATTGAGGCAGAAAGAGAACAGCGGCAGATGGAGTAAAATGCGCCAGATGGAACTGGAGGCACAGACAGCGAGGCTAGCCTTCGTTCCTGCTGTGCCTGTTAGTGAGGCATCCTCACCAGCAGTAGCTTCCAACACTTTTGACATTAGTAGGCAGATTGCCTCATTACCTTTGTTTAGTGAGTCAGAGGTTGACTCCTATTTTTGTGTGTTTGAATGAATAGCCGTAGCATTGAAATGGCCGGAAGAGGTATTGTGCTTATTACTTCAATGTAAATTAACTGGTAAAGCCCAAGAGGTTTTGTCAGCGCTACCTCTGGAAGACAGTTTGAATTATGAAGTGGTCAAAGCTACTGTTCTTCGCGCCTATGAGCTTGTTCCTGAGGCATACCGACAGAGATTTAGGTCTCATAGAAAGTCTTCTAGTAAGACTTATGTGGAATTTGCTAGAGACAAGGGAAATCTGTTTGATAAATGGCATGCTGCTAGTAAGGTAACTGATTTCAACTCTCTCCGGGAGTTAATCTTGTTGGAAGAGTTTAAAAATTGCTTACCCGAACGCATTGTAGTTTACCTAAACGAACAGAAAGTATCCTCCTTGTCAGAAGCGTCTGTGTTGGCAGACGAGTTTGTGTTGACGCACAAGAGCGTGTTTTTGGCTCACACTGAGAGTAGAGCCACTGAGTTGCCTACTTTTAGTCCTAGTCGGCCAGCAGTATATCAAGCACGCCAGAAAAATGAGCGTCCCTGTTTCTATTGCCATAAAGTGGGACATATGATTAATGATTGCTTCCTGCTAAAACGCAAACAAGGGATGCCTATTCGTGCCAAGCAGCCAACAGGTGTTGGGCTAATTCGTATGGTTGTGAGGTCTGAAACGAAACAGGTGCCTCAGCGTAAATGTAGTTTGAAAGTCTCAGTCCCCGACCACAGTTATGAACCGTTCATCTTCGAGGGGTTTGTATCCCTAACGAATGACGAAGCGTCTCAGCGCCCGGTTAAAATCCTTAGAGATACTCAGTCGTTTATATTGTCTGATGTGTTGCCCTTATCCGACGATACCTACTGTGGTTCCAGTGTGTTAGTTCAGGGTATTGAAATGGGTTTTGTCCCAGTGCCATTGCACTTTGTGAATGTACACTCTGAATTAATCAGTGGAATATTCAGAGTGGGGGTACGTCCTATGTTGCCAGTAAAAGGTGTGACCTTTATAATGGGTAACGATATTGTCGGAGGAAAGGTAGTACCCGTATTGGAAATATTGGATAAAAGTGACCACTCTCTCTCCAATGAGCTGGCACAGAGTTATCCACATGTGTTCCCCGCTTGTGCTGTCACTCGTGCTCAGGCACGACAAGTGGGTGACGTGATAGATTTGTCGAACACTGTTCTGTTCAAAGAGATTGATCAAGAGGATGGGTTGTGTGCTACCTCTGAGAAGCTGATCACCTCTGACAAACAGCCCAGAGAAGAATCGAAGTATGTTGAACTTATTGCGGATGCAATACAGTTACCAGTCACTCGTGAGCAGCTGATTGCTAACCAAAAGGTTGACAACAAGCTTGCTAAATGTTTTTCTAGTGTTGTCTCATTGGAAGCGGTAAAGAAGAAGAACGTGGCTTATTTCATTGAGGGTAATCTCCTCGTGCGTAAATGGACATCCCATGTTGACGCAGGCGGAGATTGGAATGCTGTTTACCAAATAGTGATTCCTACAGCCTTTCGACAAAATGTGTTATCCCTTGCTCATGATCACCAGTGGTCTGGTCATTTAGGAATCACCAAGACTTATGATCGGGTCCTTTGACATTTCTTTTGGCCAGGTTTAAAACAAGATGTGGCTCAGTTCTGTCGGACATGCCACACATGTCAGATAGCAGCAAAACCAAATCAGGTTATTCCTCCTGCTCCTCTTTGTCCTATACCTGTCATAGGTGAACCATTCGAACATGTGGTGGTTGATTGTGTTGGACCGTTACCGAAGACAAAATTGGGTAACCAGTTTCTGTTAACGATAATGTGTATGGCAACCATATACCCCGAAGCCATTCCTCTGCGAAGGATTACAGCTCTAGTAGTGAGTAAAGCCTTAATTCAATTCTTCACGACATTCGGGTTACCTAAGGTGGTAAAAACTGATCAAGGTACAAATTTCCTGTCAAAGCTCTTCAAGCAGGTGTTAAAATCCTTGTCAATTACGCACCGCATGTCAAGCGCATATCACCCAGAGTCTCAGGGTGCGCTTGAACGATGGCATCAGACACTGAAGTCTATGCAACGTAAATATTGTTTGGAATCTGAGAAAGATTGGGATGAGGGAGTTCCTCTAGTTTTGTTTGCTGCTCGTGAAACTGTACAAGAGTCCCTAGGGTTCAGCCCAGCTGAACTAGTGTTTTGTCACACAGTGAGAGTACCAACGAAAGTCCTTAAAGAACAGTTTTTGTCCCAAGAGTTGTGTACAGGAGGTGAGAATGTGTTGGACTACGTTAGTCGCTTTCGTGAGCGCCTACACCAAGCCTGTGCTCTCGCTAAGGAAGCTCTGTCTTCCTCACAGAGGAGTATGAAAAGACACTATGATAAACAAGCTGTTTCTCATCCACTACAGCCAGGTGACCAAGTATTGGTGTTATTGCCTGTTCCAGGATCTTCACTGTCAGCTCGTTTCTCTGGTCCTTATTTGATTGAAAAAAAATTAAGTGAAACTGATTATGTGCTTCAAACTCCTGATAGAAAACGCAAATCTCGTCTGTGCCAGCCACATTAACATGTTGAAAGCCTACCACACCTGACCCATCACCCAGCTAGATAGTTCAAAAACAGCAGAAGGTACTGCTGTCTCCTCTGCTTCTACTGCTATGATAGTGGACTGTCATATTGATGATGTTGATGGCGATGGATTAGAGTTGCGCAATACTCAGCAGCCGTGCGTTAGATTGCTCAACTCAGAAATGCTGCTGTCTCTCCAGTCAGATCTGGTTCATTTAACGGACGGACAGGCCGACGATATTGTGAGGCTACTACACTTTTTTCCATGTCTCTTTAATGACGTTCCTACTCGCACAAACGTGTTGGAACATGACATTAATGTTGGAAATGCTGCCCCTATCAAGCAGCACCCATATCGTGTCAACGCTTCTAAGAGGAAGATAATGAGGGATGAAGTGAGATATTTGTTGGAGAATGACCTGGCTACGCCAAGTTCAAGCCCTTGGAGTTCTCCTTGCATTCTGGTTCCTAAACCTGATGGTACGTCCAGGTTATGTACGGATTATCGAAAGGTAAATTCTGTCACAATGCCAGATTCGTTTCCTGTTACCCAGACTGGACGACTGTATCGACACTGTTGGTGCTGCTACTTATGTAACAAAGTTGGACCTCTTAAAAGGTTACTGGCAGGTTCCGTTAACTTCACGTGCTTCTGAGGTTTCTGCCTTTGTAACCCCAGACAACTTCCTACAATACTCTGTCATGGCTTTTGGGGTGCGGAATGCACCAGCCACTTTCCAACGACTGGTTAATGCCGTATTAGCTGGCGTTCCCAATTCTAGTGCATACGTTAATGATCTAGTGATTTATTAATCTGAGTGGTCAGATCATGTTAAATCTCTAAGGGTAGTATGTGAGCGTTTGGCAGCTGCTTCTCTAACCCTGAACTTAGCAAAGTGCGAGTTTGGGAAGGCTACTGTTACCTATCTCGGCAAAGAGGCCGGCCATGGACAGGTGCGCCCTGTTGATGCTAAGGTCTTGGCTATAACGGCATTCCCTGCACCTACCACCAGACGAGAGCTACGCCGCGTGACCGTCCCACCTGCGGGACACACTATTCAACAGCCAGTGAAATAGCATGGCGCGAAATACAAAACAGCAAAAACCTCATAATATCATTTTCTCAAACAATCAACTATTTTACACCATTTTAAAGATAAACTTCTCGTTAATCTAACCACATTGTCCAATTTCCAAAAGGCTTTACTGCGAAAGCATAAAATTAGATTATGTTAGGACATAAACTTCATAAGAAAAACCACACAGCCATTTTCCAAGCAAGGACATGAATCACAAAAACCAAACATACAGCTAAAATATTCACTAACCTTTGATGATCTTCATCAGATGGCACTCATAGGACATCATGTTACACAATACATGTATGTTTTGCTCAATAAAGTTCATATTTATATCAAAAAAAAACATTTTACATTGGCGCGTGATGTTCAGAAAATGTATTCCCACCAAAACACTCGGTGAATGTGCACATCAATTTACAAAAATACTCATCATAAATGTTGATCAAATTTACAACAGTTATTGAAAGAATTATAGATATACTTCTCCTTAATGCAACCGCTGTGTCAGATTTTAAAATAGCTTTAGGGAGAAAGCACATTTTTCAATATTCTGAGTACATAGCTCAACCATCAAAGCAAGCTATACAGATACCCGCCAAGTTCTGGGGTCAACTAAACTCAGAATTAATATCATAAATATTCTCTTACCTTTGCTGATCTTCGTCAGAATTCACTACCAGGACTCCTACTTCCACAAGAAATGTTATTTTTGTTCAAAATACTCCATATTTATGTCCAAATACCTCCGTTTTGTTCGTGCGTTCAGATCACTATCCAAAGGCATAACGCGCGAGCCCAGTACCAGAGACGAAAAGTCAAATAGTTCCATTACCGTTCGTAGAAACATGTCAAACCTTGTTTACAATCAATCCTTAGGGTCTTTTTAACATAAAACGTTGATAATATTCCAACCGGACAACAGCGTATTCATTCAAGAAGAAAAAGAAGGAGGGGTGCGCTGGAGGGCTCGCGCATCACCAAGTCCTTTGTCCTCAGGTAGTCCACTCATTGACTGAGCTCCTATTTTCTGCCCAGTAACAGGAGAAGGAAGAAACACATTTCTAAAGGCTGTTGACAGCCAATGGAAGCCTTAGGAAGTGCAACGTGACCCCACAGACACTGTAGTTTTGATAGGGATTCAAAAGAAGAACTACAATTCTCAGATTTCCCACTTCCTGGTTGGATTTTTCTCAGGTTTTTGCCTGCCATATGAGTTCTGTTATACTCACAGACATCATTCAAACAGTTTTAGAAACTTCAGAGTGTTTTCTATCCAAATCTAATAATATGCAAATATTTGACTCTGGGCCCGAGTATTAGGCAGTTTACTCTGGGCACGCTTTTCATCCAAAAATGAAAATACTGCCCCCTATACCTTAAAAAGTTAAAGCTAGTGAGGGAGATAAGTGTTTCCAGTTTTAGAGATTTTAGTAGTTCGTTCCAGTCATTGGCAGCAGAGAACTGGAAGGAGAGGCGGCCGAAGGAGGAATTGGCTTTGGGGGTGACCAGAGAGATATACCTGCTGGAGCGCGTGCTACAGGTGGGTGCTGCTATGGTGACCAGCGAGCTGAGATAAGGGGGAACTTTACCTAGCAGGGTCTTGTAGATGACCTGGAGCCAGTGGGATTGGCGACGAGTATGAAGCGAGGGCCAGCCAACGAGTGTATACAGGTCGCAGTGGTGGGTAGTATATGGGGCTTTGGTGACAAAACGGATGGCACTGTGATAGACTGCATCCAGTTTATTGAGTAGGGTGTATGTGTGACATTCTGAGGACAATCGAGAAATGGGTTGTGTATGTGTGACATTCCGAGGACAATCGAAAAATCGTTTGTGTATATGTGACAATCTGAGGACAATCGAGAAATGGGTTGTGTATGTGTGACATTCTGAGGACAATCGAGAAATGGGTTGTGTATGTGTGACATTCTGAGGACAATCGAGAAATGGGTTGTGTATGTGTGCCATTCTGTGGGTGAATGGGTCCTGTGTGGTTCAGTTGGTAGAGCATGGTGTTTGCAACGCCAGGGTTGTGGGTTCGATTCCCACGGGGGACCAATACGGAGAAAAAAATGTATGAAATGTATACATTCACTACTGTAAGTCGCTCTGGATAAGAGTGTCTGCTAAATGACTAAAATGTAAATGATTGGGCAAGACAAAAAAGTGTATTTGAAGGGGGTATGCTGGGTTTTTCACACTCAACAGTTTCCTGTGTGTATCAAGATTTGTCCCCAACCCAAAGGACATCCAGCCAACTTGACACAACTGTGAAACACTTTCGACACCTTCCATGCCCCTGACAAATGAGGAGGGGGGGTTGTTCTTAATGTTTGGTACACTCAGTGCATATTACATACAATGTAGACACATAGCTTTTAAATAGGTTAAAGGTCCAATGCAGCTATTTTTATCTCAATAAAATGTTGGGGTAACAATTAAGTACCTTACTGTGATTGCTTTCATTTAAAATTGTCACAAATAAACAAAATAGCTTCTTAGCAAAGAGTCATTTCTCAAGCAAGAATTTTGTTAGGACTGTCTGGGAGTGGTCTGAGTGGGGAGGAGGAAACTGAAAACTAGCTCTTATTGGCAGAGAGGTTTGGAATTCTTTCTTATTGGTCTACTGATGATGTCACCAGGCAGGCCAAAACTCCATCCCACAAAACAGGCTAAAGGTTTTAGGCTTTTCAAACAGCTCTTACACTAAAACAATTTCAATTTGACAGTATTATTTCAACCTCATAGTGAGGAAATATTTAATTAAATCTCATTTTTGACTGCACTGTGCCTTTAATAACATTTATTTGATCTATCATCATGCCAATACTGGTCCTATTCATTAGGGCACACTGTAGCAAAACATTTTACGACGGAAAACAAAAATGAGCATTTCTTATTGGACATGTTCAGGTAGTCCCTCCCTGTTTCTGTCAGTTTCGTTCTGTTTGGTGCCTGTTATTCGCTATTCACTGATGTCATCACCAGGCAGGCCAAAACTCCATCCCACCAAAACAGACAGAAATTGCAGGTGGTCTTTTCAAACAGCTCTTACACTAAAGGGGCATTATCATAATTTTCACAATTTCACAGTATTATTTCAACCTGATACTGTGGAAATATATAAAACACAGGGCAAATCATGTCAAGGCTTTTAAATATCAATTAGATTTTTTTTCATGCGTTAACAGGGGGCAATAATGTGAATGAAAACAGTGATTTTCCTGGAGGTCCTAAGATCATTCCCAAAACCAAAATAATTTGCTGAAAAAAATGTTGGGACCTTACTGCTATTAGCCCATACAAACGCATTGAACAACAGATTCAATACATGGAACAACAGATAGTCCCCCACAAAATCTAAAGGACGTTTGTTCTGAAGTGTCTGTCCTATTTTTTACATGTATTTAACCCCTTAATTTTGTCACGAAACAGTCTCCATATACAGTATACCTCCATTCATTTTTTTACAGATACAGATGTTGGCAGATCGGCTGTACAAACTTCAGACGAGTCCCAAGATGCTTGTGCGGATCGTAGAGCAATAATAATAGTTTGAAGGCCAAACCGTTCCGACTCTACAGATGATTTTGTGAGAAGACCGATTTCGGGATGTCTTATAGTCTGACAAACATCGCTCTAGCTCACCTTTCACCGCAGATATGGAAGTGCATCCAATGCAAAAAAAAAAAGATATCTCTAGCTTAAACTGATGGATTTTAAATGGGGATTTTTTATTATTATGCTAATGAAATTTCCGTGGCGGCGGGGACATCGAGTCTAGGGGGTTCTAATAAATGTTTCTTTGTGCGTTAGACCATGAGTTCGTTCAACCAGTTATATAACAGTCACCATCTGGAAACCATGAATAATGGAAACAGCCCTAGAGGAAAAGCATAGTTAGGATTTCTAAGCAGATATTATTGTTGGAATGACATTTATTCCCATCGTTGACTGACTCCAGAGGAGTCTGATAATTATTACCAGAAGAAGAACTTTCAGTGTACTGTAATTCATTACTGCAATTTCCTGTTTTTTCCTCCATATCAGTCTTGAATGGTATGATAATGTTTCCCAAGCAGAACAACCAAACAGGCCATGACAATATTAGAGCACAACGACTTGCCAAATGAAGTGCATTGAAAACAAGATAAATTGGTTAGCTGCAGCATCCTCTTCACAATCGGAGAAAACATAAGCATATGTGCTAAAGTCAACTGGCAAAAACTATTCTCCGGTTTGTGGTCTTTGTCATGGCATTGTCATGACAGATGCACCATTGAGAGCATCTTGACTGGCGGCATCACTGCATGCTATGGCATCTGCAGCGCCATCGATCATGTGGGGCTACAGAGGGTAGTGAAGACAGCCCAGTACATCACTGGGGCCAAGCTCCCTGCCACCCAGGACCTCTATGTCAGACAGTGTGAAAGAAAGGCCCGGAAAATTGGTAAAGACTCCAGACACCCAAGCCATAGAGTGTTCTCTCTGCTTCCGCACAGCAAGCAAGCGGTACAAGAGCAACCAGTCTGACACCAACAGGCTCCTGAACAGCTTCTGTTCCCAAGCCATGACTGCTAAATAGTTAACAAAATGGCTACATAGACTGTCTGCATTGAGCCTTGTATTTTTTTTTGCACTGACTCTATGCACATCACAGGACTCTACACACTCACTCACACACACTCACACTCCAACACACACACACATAATACGCACACATATTCATACTGACTCTACACACACACATGCTCACACACTCACATACAATCATCATATACGCTGCTGCTACCCTGTTTATCATATATACCGATGCCTGGTCACCTTACCCCTATACATATCTAACCCTACCACTCCAGTATCCCTGCTCATTGTAAATATGGTATTAGCACTGACTCTGGTACTGACCCTGTATTTAGCTACTGACCCTGGAAGTGACCCAGTATTTAGCAACTGACCCTGGAACTGACCCTTTATTTAACAACTGACCCTGGAACTGACCCTGCATATAGCTTACTTACTTTCTCATGTTCTTCTTATTTCTATTTCTCGTGTGTTTTTGTTCTCCTTTACTTTATTTTATAGTATAATATTTTTACTACTGATATTGATTACTGCATTGTTGGGAAGAAGCTTGCAAGAAAGGCAGCTGGAGGCAAGGCTTTCTCCTATAGAGCTCAATTTTTATGGAATGGTCTGCCTACCCATGTGAGAGATGCAGACTCGGTCTCAACCTTTAAGTCTTTACTGAAGACTCATCTCTTCAGTGGGTCCTATGATTGAGTGTAGTCTGGCCCAGGAGTATGAAGGATGAACGGAAAGGCTCTGGAGCAACGAACCGCCCCATGCTGTCTCTGCCTGGCCGGTTCCCCTCTCTCCACTGGGATTCTCTGCCTCTAACCCTATTACAGGGGCTGAGTCACTGGCTTATTGGTGTTCTTCCATGCCGTCCCTAGGAGGGGTGCGTCACTAGAGTGGGTTGAGTCACTGACGTGGTCTTCCTGTCTGGGTTGGCGCCCCCCCTTGGGTTGTGCCGTGGCGGAGATCTTTGTGGGCTATACTCGGCCTTGTCTCAGGATGGTAAGTTGGTAGTTGAAGATATCCCTCTAGTGGTGTGCGGGCTGTGATTTGGCAAAGTGGGTGGGGTTATATCCTTCCTGTTTGGCCCTGTCCGGGGGTATCGTCGGATGGGGCCACAGTGTCTCCTGACCCCTCCTGTCTCAGCCTCTAGTATTTATGCTGCAGTTGTTTATGTGTCGGGGGGCTAGGGTCAGTCTGTTATATCTGGAGTATTTCTCCTGTCTTATCCGGTGTCCTGTGTGAATTTAAGTATGCTCTCTCTTATTCTCTCTTTCTTCCTTTCTCTCTCTCGGAGGACCTGAGCCCTAGGACCATGCCTCAGGACTACCTGACATGATGACTCCTTGCTGTCCCCAGTCCACCTGGCCGTGCTGCTGCTCCAGTTTCAACTGTTCTGCCTGCGGCTATGGAACCCTGACCTGTTCACCGGACGTGCTACCTGTCCCAGAGATACTCTCAATGATCGGCTATGAAAAGCCAACTGACATTTACTCTTGAGGTGCTGACTGGTTGCACTCTCGACAACTGTGATTATTATTATTTGACCATGCTGGTCATTTTTGAACATTTGAACATCTTGGCCATGTTCTGTTATAATCTCCACCTGGCACAGCCAGAAGAGGACTGGCCACCCCTCATAGCCTGGTTCCTCTCTAGGTTTCTTCCTAGGTTTTGGCCTTTCTAGGGAGTTTTTCCTAGCCACCGCGCTTCTACACCTGCATTGCTTGCTGTTTGGGGTTTTATGCTGGGTTTCTGTACAGCACTTTGAGATATACATTTGATTTGATTTGATTCTTGTGGACATGACAATAAAACTTGAAACTTTGTCCAAAGTTTCCTGTCAATCTCACTCAATCTTCTTCAACAACATACAGTACATATACAGTACATGTCTGAGTAATTATTTTTGGGTCATAATTTCTCACTGTTTCAATATTCATAATGTAAAAATGAAAGGAAAATATTTGTTATATCAAAGGCGTCCAACAGAATTCAGTAGTGAACTGCTACCTACAAATTAAGAAATAGTCAACTTCAAATGTTAACATTTTCAGCCACAATGACAGATAACACTTGACTTAACTTTTTGTTCTTACTTTCCGTAGGTTTGACCACGGAGAGTGGAATCCTTATCCAGTCTCTCCTGTTGTTCTGTACCCTGACTACCCTCTATTCATACCCTAATAAAACCCTCGACTCAATCCAAGATCTAAAGGACTTAGATTTTGATTATCCCATCCCCCCACCTTGGCTCAGTTTGCTCTACTGGCTCACCAGCAACATCAACTACATAGACAACAACAACATCATGAAACTCAATTTTGAGCCAACCAGAGGAGACTATGGCTCTCATTATTATGGAAACATAGAAGAGGTGTTTCCTTCTCTTTCTAAGAACACTGGACCATACTACTCCCTGGGAAATTTCACATTTGAAAACTCTACAATTCCCAGATTATGTCACTATAACATTTGACCATTCAGAAAGACCTGCTGAGAGGTTACAGAACAACAGATGCAGGCTCATCCTCAGAGTCAGAGAAAGAGGGAACAGAAAGAGTGATCAGAATACATTGATGTTCATCACAGTAGATCAGGTCTACCTCACTCGGCACTATCCACCCACCTGGGGGAGAGGTTCTGCATACGACCCAGATAACACCTACCGCATCACCCCCAACCTCCTGAGAGAGATCCAGACGTTCCAGACCCTCTCGGCGACTGATATCCAAAACCAATACGGCATACATATAGGCCCAACATATCAAATCAAAGACCCCTTGAAGAGATTAGTATTATTTCTCAATATTATATATCATTTAAAAAAATATATTGTCAGTAAGTGCTATTTTAATCCTGGGCAACGCCGTCACCATGCAGTGAGTAATGAAGAGTGTGATGATTTGAAGATTAAGCTGGAGGTAAAGACCACAAGTGAAGGGACAGCCAGGATCAGCTGGGATGACATCCCTAAGAAGCACTTGAACCAGGATGTGTTTGTGGTTCTTTATCAGAACAAGGACAGTGAGATACAGCTAACCAACACCAAGATAATCGAGGCCTCTGGGAACCAACACCACTGAAGTGCTGAACCCTGGCCTGCAGGTCAGGCTTCACAAGAGCAAAACCAACTGGAAGAGACAGAAAATTGCCGGGGAGGAGCTCTGGAGAGGTCTTGAGTTTCACGACACCAACAGGGAGATTCCTGTTGACATAAGAGGTTATGACGCCAGTCTGCAGCTCTACGTTAAAGACAGCAAGGCCAGCGCTCACTCTTTCACTGACTGGATGGATGTGTTTAAGAGCTCCTGGGTTGGTTTCTACTCCAATAGAAACACGGGCACCTCTAAGTGTTATACGTGGCAGTGGGCTGTGTATTTCTCCAAGGAAACCCGCTCCGACATACCAGAGTACGATGTGTATGTGTATCAGTCTAGTATGGCCACATCTCCTGGTGTCCATGCTAGATTCATACTCTGGAGAAAATCTGGAGAAAAAGCCCGTACCTCAGACTGGGAAATACAGAGACCTGCCAATAAAAACACTGATATAAACGGTTACCACGCCAGTCTGCAACTATTTGTTAGAGAAGGTTATGCCTGCGCTCGCCTGTACATCAAGAAGTCCTTCAGTGATTGGATGGATGTGTTTCAGAACTCCTGGGTTGGCTTCTAAAGGCACCCGGGATACCGAGCAGTGGCAATGGACTGAGTATTTCTCCATGGAAAGCCAGTCTGACATAACAGACCATGATGCTTATGTATACCAGTCTGGTACGGCCATGTCTCCTGGTGTCCAGGCTAGATTCATACTGGATGACAATGAAATGGCCCATACTCTACCCTGGGAAATACAGAGACCTGCTGATAGTAAGTCTCCTGTTGATATAAACGGTTATGATGCCCTTCTGCAGCTCTTCATTAAAGACAACAAGGCCTGTGCTCACCTGTACATCAAGAAGTCTTTCACTGACTGGGAGAGTAAGTTTTACTACTCCTGGGTTGGTTTCTACTCAGATGAAAATACATCTAAGCATGACTCCAAACACTGGCGATCAGTAAAGAACTTCTCCAAGGAAACACTCAGCACTCCATGTGTATTACTCTAATTTTAATCATATTGCAATAACTGTTTATCTGATGTTAATTTGTATTTGGAGCATATTTTAATTACATCTTAATATCACTTCAGTATCATTTGTAGTTGATATTCATATTAATGCATTCATTAGTCAATAGATCATTATAATTTATATTCATTTAAAAAAAAATTGTTCATGTTTAACAGATTTCATTCTTTGAAAAGTGAGGCAAGCGAGCAAATACAAAATTATAAGTAGACCCTCATTTTAAAATACTATAACAACCTTAGTTCAGCACCAAAACCCAATCAAGAGATGTTAGCCTCCTGGGAAAGCTAAAATAGGCATAGTTCAGCAATAATCCAAGAGGTAGTTGTGTATCTCTTTAATGGAAATTTGAGGGCATTCTTTTTGCAATTATCATGCAATTTTCCAGTACAACTTTTGAAAGGTGACAAAGCTAGAGCGATGTTTGTCAGACCAAGAGACATCCCGAAAATTTTATTTTTGAGTAAAGTGAAGATGGGCTTCCGTTTAAAAAATGCAATAATATTAAGAGCAAGCAAGTGGGAGAGGGAGGGAGAGGGAGAGAGAGAGAGGGGGAGAGGGAAGGGACAGGAAGAGGGAGGATGTACCAAAACCACAAAACCCTATTTAACCTCTAACCTTCACCACATCACATTTTGCTGTTGTTTAATTGGTGCAGAACCTGCTGGGTCCAGGTGTTCTATCATACAGGCAGTGGGACAGGTGTCCCAGCAAACATTACCCCATTTGCCCCATGTGGGAATTCGGTGGGCAAGGTGGGCACGGGCTGGCCCACACCAAGCCCACGCCATCCCAATACGTGGTTACTACGACCACACAAAGCCCACACCAGCCCGACACAAGTTTCCACTAGATTCTATCACCACAAAGTTAGATTCCACAGCTACAAAGTCAGATTCCACAACCACAAAGTCAAAATTGGTTACTTAACTTGGCTTTTTAGTCTTAATTTAAGGTTAGGGTTAGGCATAAGGTTAGCAGTGTGGTTAAGGTTAGGGTTAAGGTTGCGGTTTAAAATAAACGTTAAGAAGATAAATTGTATAAATGGGTAAGGTTTATGACTTTGTGGCTATAATAATAATAATAATAATAATAAATATAGCTGTGATCAGCAATGAATGGGGTTCACAGGATGACAGATAGGGCACAAGATCAGTTGGATAACGAAGCAAGCACTATCATGTAGGAACTATCTTCCTTTATATATTTTATATATTCACCTGTACATAGCCCATCTATAATTTAGCCCATACAACTACCTCTTCCCCTACTGTATTTATTAATTTATTTAGCTCCTTTGCACCCCATTATTTCTATTTCTACTTTGCACTTTCTTCCACTACAAATCTACCATTCCAGTGTTTTACTTGCTATATTGTATTTACTTTGCAACCATGGCCTTTTTTTTGTCTTTACCTCCCGTATTTCACCTAATTTGCTCACATTGTATATAGACTTATTTTTCTACTGTATTATTGACTGTATGTTTGTTTTACTCCATGTGTAACTCTGTGTTGTTGTATGTGTCGAACTGCTTTGCTTTATCTTGGCCAGGTCGCAATTGTAAATGAGAACTTGTTCTCAACTTGCCTACCTGGTTAAATAAAGGTGAAATAAAAAAATAAAAATAAATGCAATCATGAGTCTAACTAAAAAATTTGGAGTGAATCTGTCTCCAGATTATGGTTCTTTTTTTTGAACCATTATTTAGGCAGGAAGTAGATAAGCAGAAGATGATTACAGATTTTTGAGCATTAGCTTTAGATATGCAAAGAATGGGTTGTTAATAGTTTCCTTGATTTTTGATTTTTGAGATATCAATACCAAATTCAGTGTGGTTCATCATAGGTGTCACATCCTGAGCATAGAAAGCTGTTATTTTCTATTGTAGAGTAGGTCAGGGCATGACAGGTTTTTTTTCTAGTTTGGTTTTTCTATGTTGTGATGTTCTAGTTTTGTATTTCTATGTTGGGCTTTGTATGGGATGATCTCCAATTAGAGGCAGCTGGTCATCGTTGTCTCTAATTGGAGATCATACTTAAGTAGGTGTTTTTCCCACCTGGGTTTGTGGGAGATTGATTTTGAGTACGTGTATGTTAACTCTTCGTCACGGTTTGTTGTTTTTGTTCGTTCAGTTTATTTTTGTATGTATTGCATAGTTTCACCGTTCAATAAAATATGTGGAACGATAATCACACTGCACTTTGGTCCGCTTCATCCTACGACAACCTTGACAATAGGGTCATCCATGATTGTGATGACAAGTTTTAAGTTGATAGACCACTGAGGAGTGGATTTTCAGTGGCTTAAATGGACACATCAAATCTGACTTTCGACCAATCTCTTAGCTTTTCTCAAACTAAGTTAAGACATGTACTATGGGCCTACATTCCACATTTGCCGTCTTTTCGTCCTATGATTCACGAGAAGAAGCATATTTTCAGCATATTAGCATATGTACTAATTTGCATCTACTGGTATATAGGTTGGCCATTTTTTTATACATCAACGTTATTTTCTCTTTAGGGACTATTGTGTTGAGGCCAAAGACCAAATTTGGAGTGAATGTGACTTTTAGTCCATAAGAACATTTTTGATGATTATTTTAAGCATTACATAGTCAAAACACTGAATTGTTAATAGTTTCCTTATTTTTCTAAACTTAACATGATTCATTATGGTAATGTCTTTGATGATCCCAAAAAGTTTCAAGTTGATAGGCCATTGTGAAGTGTATTTACAAAGGATTTCATGGACACATAAAATCAGATTTAAAAACTCAGCCATCTCTTAAATAATCCCACCGATAGAAAAATTGGAGCCATTATTTTTGACCAAGTTACTTATGGCCTCTATTCCCTGTGTGCCAAACTACAGAAAAAAAGAAAAAAATGTACAGTATGCTTGAGTTATTTGACCATTAAAAGCATCTTTATAAAAGTGTGGGATTTCAAAAGAGGCACTGATAGAAGCTAGTCACAACCACCCGACATGGGCCCGCCCACAACAATCCCAACACAAGCTAGCCCACACCAGGCCCAGCGTTGTGGGTGGGGCTTACCTGCCTTACCGTACCTTCTTGCCCGTCCAAATAAAATACATGTTTGAATGACATTTTGCGCACTGTATAACATTTAACCCATTTAAAGTTTAAATTACCCCAAAAATATATATATATATATTATTAGGCCTAAACTAAATGTAATATGGCTCAAGTAATTGACTGGGTTTTAGATCTACCATAACTAGGTAACTAGGTCATAACGGTAAACTATAGGCCTACATAACTATAAATGTTGGCGAGCATCAACACGAGAGTAAATGTACAGTACACCCATGTCAATCAACTAATCATGTTCAGTTGGGGCGATTGTGATAATGTAATTTTATACCCTGGAAAAGTTAAATGTTTGCATCAAATTTCCGACTCCTTGAAAGTTGTGTATTGATTATATACAGTTGAAGTCGGAAGTTTACATACACTTAGGTTGGCGTCATTAAAACTCGTTTTTCAACCACTCCACCAATTTCTTGGTAACAAACTATAGTTTTGGCAAGTCGGTTAGGACATCTACTTTGTGCATGACACAAATTATTTTTCCAACAATTGTTTACAGATTATTTCACTTATAATTCACTGTATCACAATTCTAGTGGGTCCGATGTTTCCATACACTAAGTTGACTGTGCCTTTAAACAGCTTTGAAAATTCCAGAAAATGATGTCATGGCTTTAGAAGCTTCTGGTAGGCTAATTGACATCATTTGAGTCAATTGGAGGTGTACCTGTGGATGTATTTCAAGGCCTACCTTCAAACTCAATGCCTATTTGCTTGACATCATGGGAAAATCCAAAGAAATCAGCCAAGACCTCAGGAAAAAGATTGTAGACCTCCACAAGTCTGGTTCATCCTTGGGAGCAATTCCAAACGCCTGAAGGTACCACGTTCATCTGTACAAACAATAGTATGCAAGTATAAAACACAATGGACCACGCAGCCATCATACCGCTCAGAAAGGAGACGCGTTCTGTCTCCTAGAGATGAACGTACTTTGGTGCGAGAAGTGCAAATCAATCCAAGAACAACAGCAAAGGACCTTGTGAAGATGCTGGAGGAATCATGTACAAAAGTATCTATATCCATAGTAAAACGAGCCCTATATCGACATAAGCTGAAAGGCCGCTCAGCAAGGAAGAAGCCACTGCTCCAAAACCGCAAATAAAAAATCCAGACTGCGGTTTGCAACTGCACATGGGGACAAAGATCGTACTTTTTGGAGAAATGTCCTCTGGTCTGATGAAACAAAAATAGAACTGTTTGGCCATAATGACCATTGTTATGTTTGGAGGAGAAAAGGGGGAGGCTTGCAAGCCAAAAAACACCCTCCCAACCGTGAAGCACAGGGGTGGCAGCATCATGTTGTGGGGGTGCTTTGCTGCAGGAAGGACTGGTGCGCTTCACAAAATAGATGGCATCATGAGGGAGGAAAATTATGTGGATATATTGAAGCAACATCTCAAGACATCAGTCAGGAAGTTAAAGCTTGGTCGCAAATGGGTCTTCCAAAAGGACAATGACCCCAAGCATACTTCCAAAGTTGTGGCAAAATGGCTTAAGGACAACAAATTCAAGGGATTGGAGTGGCCATCACAAGGCCCTGACCTCAATCTTATAGAACATTTGTGGGCAGAACAGAAAAACGTGTATGCGAGCAAGGAGGCCTACAAACCTGACTCAGTTACACCAGCTCTGTCAGGAGGAATGGGCCAACATTCACCCAACCTACTGTGGGAAGCTTGTGGAAGGCTACCCGAAACATTTGACCCAAGTTAAACAATTTAAAGACAATGCTACCAAATACTAATTGAGCGTATGTACATTTCTGACCCACTGGGAGTGTGATGAAAGAAATAAAAGCTGAAATAAATCATTCTCTCTACTATTATTCTGACATTTCACATTCTTAAAATAAAGTGGTGATCCTAACTGACCTAAGACAGGGAATTTTTACAAGGATTAAATGTCAGGAATTGCGAAAAACAGAGTTCCAATTTATTTGGCTAAGGTGTATGTAAACTTCCAACTTCAACTGTATAGCATTTGCCTTTGTGATGAATGACAATCGCGGGCAATCAACTGCAGTGTCATATTATTACCCCATATCATGGAATTGTTACATCTGCTCCTGCCACGCCCTCTACTTCTCATCCTGGACCTCCCTAACCTGCCACCACTCCCCCAGTGAGCTCTCTCTCTCTCTCCCTCACTCTGTGTGTGAATGTGATTGTGTGAGTGGAGACAAGTGTGCTGGAAGCAGAGCAAATTCCCACCAGCTGCAACCTGTTCCATAATCAAGAACCCTACAAATACTCATCCCTGCCACTTCCACACTGCCATATTGTAACCTCTACTCAATCAGTCTGCATTTCTAGCTGTTTCTTCCTGCATAGATTTTGTTATCCTGTTGTGCCTGGTTTCCCTGACCTCATGCTGCTTTTTCTCTCCGCTACAGTCCATCTGCTCTGACTCTGGTACCTGTCTCCAGTCCATCGTCTCCTCAGTCCTGCTTCCCTGCCCTGGATCCCCGCTCTACTCCTTCATTGGATTCCGCTCCAGACCTGCTTACCCGGTTCCTAATCTCCTTGCCCCAGCCTCTGTCTCAGTCCGGATTCCCTACTACAAAAAGTTGAAAAACATTCGGAGATTGTCAAGCCAAGCCTTTGATACTGGATAAATCTGTAAGGTAGGGAGGATGTATTTTCTGTTTGTCATGAGCTCGTCTATGGTGGTCAGCTTACCCTCAACCTTCTGGGCCGTAGCCCTGCGTGGCATCAACTGCGCCACAAAAGCATGCTGAAGTGGCAAAGTCAATTTCAATGTTTGTAAACACAGGGTCACCACAGTTATTTGTGATCGTAAACATTATTTTGAGTTCATTCAATGAGGGGGAGGGTGTTCCATGTATTTTACAGTACAAGGGGAAATATGTGAAAATAATTGTAACGTTGGGAGGGGGTATATTTATTTGAATGACACCTTGAGTTGGACCCCACACCAGTAAATGTCAACATGTCCCTAAGCCCATGCAGCCATGCAATCCCCTTTGGTTCAGAGCATGTGTTCATTACATGACAGGAATGAGCATGTAGCTCTCATGCACTAAATGATGGCAGGTTAGAATGTAAGGATTCAGTGTCTTTTTCTGCTGGGAGAGGACTGTAGCGCGTTTATTATGCATGTATTAGCCATACATTGTCCCTTCGAGTCCAAAATGGGAAGTTTTAAAAAATGAGGTTGTTTTCAATCCTCCAGAGTATCTCTAATGAGTGGGTAATTCTTTAATGCATGAATCTAAACTGATGTCCTTGAGATTTGTTCTTAAAGCTTTTTGAAATATGATATTTCTCAGTTCATCGATTTTTGGGTTTGGCAAGGTTTGTCCTGATTAGTGTACTTAATGCACCTGCAATAAAACTGCATCACCCAGTCATCAAACCCATCAATTCTTCTGACATTTCATCTGCTCAGATAAGACTGCAAATCAGTGTTGATCTATGTTCCAGAGAAATGGGTAGGAATGTTGGTAAAAACATGAGCTTCAGATCACCCAAAAAGTGTAGACATGCAAAAGAATGCACATAGAAAACATGAATTGAAGATTTTTATTATTGTATGTAGTTGTTTTTTCACACAGCATTGTACATTTCTCACTCTTAATGAAGAACCACAGAGCTCACACCTGATTGTAAACCCATTTCACCAGGTAGGAATCAGGCTAGGCTGAACTCATGGCCAAGGAGGTGGTTGGATGGTGACACAGGTAGGGGTGAGCAGTGCACTGTGTGGCTTAAAACAGCGCTGATGGCTGGGACATTTTGGCATTCCTGAACTTTCTGAAGTTCTAGAAAACCTCATTATCAAAACAAGGATGAATGTTTCTGCTAATCCAGTGGCTGTTTCATGTTCAACTCAGACCACCTAGAGTTCTTCGTTCCTCGCTCCAACTGAAGTCTTCATAGGCACTTCAGTGCAATGCGCTTTACTATGTTACATGTATCATTTAAGTCTTTCACTGGCCTCAGCCATAAATAACAGGTCCATTTTCTAAATGTCGACCATTTTGATACTAATGGACAGAGCCCAGAACTGTTCTAGAAGGCTGCCAGAGAGGCAGGCAACTGCTCAAGTTGAACGTATTAACCAGCTTGCCAACTGAGGATCATGTTCAAGAAGTGGTCTTACACCATTTCCACAGAGTGCAACAACTCTCAGGAGTGGTGTGATTCAGACAGCTAATCCTATTTCACACGACTGAGAGGGGCTTGGTGGCATTGGCTGAGTAAACGAGCAGTTTGATTCTAATGTGGAACATGATGATCATCATATACCCGACTAAAAATGACCATCAACATGGATATCAAGGTCAAGTTATGGAGGTGCTGTCGTTACTGTTTTATACCTGTGCCAACGCCAGCAACACAAACAGAACACTGCAGAACAACAGGGTTACACTGTTACAGACAGAGAGACTGACAGATGCTTGACCATAATCAATGCATATAAACACTTACAAGAGGAATTACATAAGATCCGATATGTGATGTAACAGGGAAGACACAACCCTATATGACACAGCCCACTCTCAAGGATTATAACGACAACAAGAGAAAACAAAACCATACAAATGTATATACATTTTCGGTTTAAAGTATACATACCAACAATAACAAAAACAATCTTTGCACGTATTTGATGGTACAGTGTTTCCACATGAAAGGAAAAGATGAGCAGTAGTAGACGTAGAGGCATATTGTCTGTGAGGGGTAGCAGTTGATCGTAACATGGACCTGAGGACAGACAGTGATGGGAATGTACAGTATGTATAGGAGAGTGGCGCTGTCTGTCTGTGAGGAGAAACTGAGGTGAAGGCACATCAAAGCACAGCAGTAGTGCAGTGGAACAGACACTCGCCTCGTAGCCACAGGCACGAAAATACATCTCAGAGGCTTGACTACAACACTAATGCCACTGAGAGCCTTAGGAGCCATTGCCATCTTTCTCTCTCTCACTCTCTAAGTCTCTCTGCATCTATGTCGGTCACTCTCCCAAATCCCCCACTGTCTCACTTTCTCATTCCCTCCCTCCCCACCTCTCTCTTTATCCGTGGATTTATTTTAGTATGAAAACACTATATCAACTCTGCATTGGGTATGGTAATAGAACGCAAAATCAGACATCTTTGGATATTATTAAAAGCGTTTGTGCCGGGGAGGGAAATATGTGTACAGCTGTACAAACAAAAACAAACGTTAAAAATTCAGAGTTGGCACGCTCGATAACTCTTGCTGTTTGCTTGTTCGGCTTATGCTCATATTTACTTAGGATGTTTCAGTGTGTAAATCAAGGCTTGCCGCTCCCATATCCTCTCTGGTGCTGTCACTCACTTTGACGATCACTACCATAAGGATCCATTGCCAAGGAGTGAGAAATGACTGCCTATTAAAAAACAACAACAGTCATCATGAACGTCACTGTCCAGATTGGAGAGGGTGTTGGGCTCCACTAATGCCATCTTGCCTGCTTAATTAACACTCAGAATGAAGTCACAGCTACTCCCCTCACCCTGGTCCCATCCAGTCTTACACTGGTGGCAGATGATGCAATTATTCATTTATTGACCCTTATTTTACCAGGTAATGTGGCTCTCCGTAGCCGATGTGAGTAAGACCTTTAAACAGGTCAACATTCACAAGGCTGCAGGGCCAGACAGATTACCAGGATGTGTACTCCGAGCATGTGCTGACCAACTGGCAAGTGTCTTCACTGACATTTTCAACCTCTCCCTGTCTGAGTCTGTAATACCAACATGTTTCAAGCAGACCACCATAGTCCCTGTACCCAAGAACACTAAGGTAACCTGCCTAAATGACTACCGACCCGTAGCACTCACGTCTGTAGCCATGAAGTGCTTTGAAAGGCTGGTCATGGCTCACATCAACAGCATTTTCCCAGAAACCCTAGACCCACTCCAATTTGCATACCGCCCCAACAGATGATGCAATCTCTATTGCACTCCATACTGCCCTTTCCCACCTGGACAAAAAGGAACACCTATGTGAGAATGCTATTTATTGACTACAGCTCAGCGTTCAACACCATAGTGCCCTCAAAGCTCATCACTAATCTTAGGACCCTGGGACTAAACACCTCCCTCTGCAACTGGATTCTGGACTTCCTGACGGGCCGCCCCCAGGTGGTAAGGGTAGGTAGCAACACATCTGCCATGCTGATCCTCAACACGAGGGCCCCTTAGGGGTGCGTGCTCAGTCCCCTCCTGTACTTCCTGTTCACTCATGACTGCATGGCCAGGCACAACTCCAACACCATCATTAAGTTTGCTGATGACACAACAGTGGTAGGCCTAATCACAGACAACGATGAGACAGCCTATAGGGAGGAGGTCAGAGACCTGGCCGTGTGGTGCCAGGACAACAACCTCTCCCTCAACGTGATCAAGACAAAAGAGAGGATTGTGGACTACAGGAAAAGGAGGAACGAGCACACCCCCATTCTCATCGACGGGGCTGTAGTGAAGCAGGTTGAGAGCTTTAAGTTCCTTGGTGTCCACATCACTAACAAACTATGATGGTCCAAGCACACCAAGACAGTCGTGAAGAGGGCACGACAATACCTAATCCCCCTCAGGAGACTGAAAAGATTCGGCATGGGTCCTCAGATCCTCAAAAGGTTCTACAGCTGCACCATCGAGAGCATCCTGACTGGTTGCATCACTGCCTGGTATGGCAACTGCTTGGCCTCTGACCGCAAGGTACTACAAAGGGTAGTGCTTACGGCCCAGTACATCACTGGGGCCAAGCTTCCTGCCATCCAGGACCTCGGTACCAGGCAGTGGTGTCAGAGGAAGGCCCTAAAAATTGTCAAACTCCAGCCGCCCTAGTCATAGACTGTTCTCTCTGCTACCACACGGCAAGCAGTACTGGAGTGTCAAGTCTAGGTCCAAAAGGCTTCTCAACAGCTTCTACCCCCAAGCCATAAGACTCCTGAACAGCTAATGAAATGGCTACCCAGACCCCTCTTTTACGCTGCTGCTACTCTCTGTTATTATCTATGCATAGTCACTTTAACTCTACCTACATGTACATATTACCTCAATTACCTCGACTAACCGGTGCCGCCGCACATTGACTCTGTACCGGTACCCCCTGTATATAGCCTCTTTTACTGTTGCTCTTTAATTATTTGATAGCTTTTATTTCTTATTTTTTACTCATCTATTTTTTTACTTAACACATTTTTATTAAAACTGCATTGTTGGTTAAGGGCTTGTAAGTAAGCATTTCACTGTAAGGTTGTACTCGGCACATGTGACAAATATAATTTGATTTGATGGCATGGCATGACGTTGGGAATTTAGCCAGGACACCAGGGTTAACACCCCTACTCTTACAATAAGTGCCATGGGATCTTTATTGACCACAGAGAGTCAGGACGTTTTAAAGTCCCATCCAAAAGACAGCACCACATGCAGGGCAATGTCCCCTTCACAGCCCTGGGATCTCCTTAGAGGGAATAGCACCCCCTACTGGCACTTCAACACCTCTTCCAGCAGCATCTGGTCTCCCATGCAGGACCAACCCTGCTTAGTTTCAGAGGCATGCCAGCAGTGGGATGCAGGGTGGTATGCTGCTGGCGTAGATATCTGTAGCACTGATATGCCCAGTAAATATTTATCTCTTTTAAGCATCATGTATTATCTGTGATAACATGAGTCTTATCTAACATCTCCCTCAAGAAGGGAAAGATGTCGATGAATAAACGTCACGTTCACAGTTCCACAGTAAAGTAGGTCTCCCTTTAACCATCACCAACAGTATTTTACCTACTTCCCCTCAGCTGGGAGCTAATTTTCCAAGTTCACAAGAAAATGAGTGATACAAGAAAAAAACCCATTAAAATCAGCAAAAGATTTATCAGGCAGAGAGAGAGCGAGAGAGAGAGAGAGAGAGAGAGAGAGAGAAAGGCTCAATGTGATGCTCAAGGATCAGAGTTGCCAGAGGCTCTATAGTACCCCATCTCCCCACTTTCTCCCTGATCAAACACAGTCAGGAAAAGGATGGCTAAGTGTGATATTGTCTCTCCAAAACTATAACACCTAGAGACAGAAAGCATTTGTGAACCTCAGACAGCAGTAAATTGGTTCCTCTCTCCCCTGAGCCCAAACCCAGACGGCCTCAGCACCTGCCCGCTGAGCTATCTGATTTCATGTTTTATTGCTTATTCCGTTTTCCACGACCATTGTCATTACTAGAATTTTGTCTCATTGTGCCTGTGGTGGATTTTTCAGACCTCCTCAATATAAGTGGTGTATGAACTAGAGAGGGGAAACAACGGGCCAGTGGCATCTAGTCTGAAGTGGTGAAGAAGGAAGCAAACAAAGGGAGCAACATAGGAGGAAGAACTACAGAACTACAAAACAACATCATCCCATAATCTATCTTTTCTTTAGTTATTGGCTTATGGCAAAGACAACATAGACAAAGTGGCTTACCCAACAACCCTGCTATCCAAGGGAACATAGCATGATGAAATAAGGGAAGAATACAGAGAGAGAAGATATGAGGCATGGCCCGAAAATCAAAAGGAATGAACTATCATGGTTCCACCAATCATTGGTCATGTTTTCTTTGAGATAGGTGCTGTTACTGGCCTTGGGCGATGTGGGCTCCTCATGAAGAGGGAGAGTGGAGCTGGGTGCCCAATCTTGAGGCAGGCACTGGACAGACAGCCACATCGATTCATCCAGACCTTATTAATTCATCCATTTATTTATTTATCTGCACAGCTTGTTCAACTCCATGTGTACTGATGTCAGAGAGAAGAGCTAAGAGATGGGCAGCTAGGACTACTAAAGATCATGAGCAGTCTGAGCAGGAGAGATATAGATTGCAGAAACATTATGATGGAAAGTAACAAAGGAAAACAGAAAGCATGAAACGAATGTAAGACAGAGTGCCATAGGAGAAAGGTGTGAATGTCCATTTCCTCATTGTGGTTGTTCTTCCCTCAGCCTTAAGTCTCCTCATCAGTCTCAGTGCCATGGTGGGGGTGACCCAGTGAATGTGATACTGTAGCTGATCGTAAGAGGGGTAGTATGGGGGCTCGTTATACCGGACACCACCAGCCCAGCATAGCAGCAGGCAGCAGCAGCAGGGGCAGCATGGGTGCTGTGTGGCTTGCCGCTCCTCTACGGCCTCCTCGGGTCCCAGAGCCCACACTAGACTTCTCCTTCTCAGAATACAGTGGGATAACATTGAATTCCTGGCTTTCCTCCTCTAACTCCTCTTCCTCACTGTCCTCCACCTGAAAGACAGAGGGGATGTAATATAATAAATAATTTGTTATTAAAGTAACTGCCCAGTGAAAATCTCACTTTTAATAGTTCATATTCTGTTAATTCATATCCAAATAATGCTCATCCTATACTCGTATTTGTGGCCAAAGCATAAATTGGAGAAAAACCACATCAAAAACCCCAACTCAAACATGTATCTCAAACTGACCATTTAAAAAATGTTTGCTATTTCCTCATAGAACATGTCATCTCCCTGAGGAGGATGAGTTGGCCAATCAGCGGTCTAGAGGAGGATGAGCTGCCCAATCAGTAGTCTACTCGCATTAATATTTTTAACGACCGGTATACGCCCACAACATTCCAACACAGAAAAGCTGCTTTTTATTTCATGGAAATCTGGAAACACTGGGCAGTTACTTTAAAATAAAGGGAGCAGAACTTGCAGGTAACTACCGCACATTGTGCATGCTGTATCTGCTTGGTAGAACTAAATAGTGATAGAAAATTGGATTAGAAAATCAAGCTTGGAAGAAAATAAGATCCATTATTTGCAGTGAGTAGTCATGAGCTTCCTAACAGACACAAATGGCAACTCAGCATTAAACAAAACATGTTGTACTTAGGTGTTGAATTCAGAATCCAAAAGGTGTCAGCATCTTTTTTATTAGAAAGAAAGGTGAGAATCTTGGTCATGGTATTGGATCAACAGAGTGAGAAGTGTATTACAAAGGAACATCTTGAACCTGCACTCAGGGGGAGGGAGGCTTACAGCCTCTTCACACTTAATACACTAGTAGGGTAAAAATACCATCGGCTACACATATTACTCAAATGTAAACTTGCGTACTTGCTATGTCTTGAACGCTACCGCCGAAGGTAGTGCACGACACTCCCCCAACAGTTGCCCCCTTGAAGCAGGGCAGCATAAATAGAATTGTCTCATTGAGCCAACACTCCTACAGTATAAATGGTAAAAGCAGAGCAATGTTTTTGAAACAGCAGCAATGTTTAGACAATTTCCTTATTTTTTAGACTTGTTTTTCATTGGTAACATTGTGTGGTGATTTCAGAGTTGGCAGGTCCTGGAGCGGTAGGGGGGAAATTGTTTTCCTGGGACCTAGCATTTTTCCTGATCTGTTAGCATAGGTCATAGTAATAAATCAGCTGTAAAAAAAAACTGTTTTATATGGGCTATGATATGGCCTATGATATGGGCTATGATGGGACCAGATTACTTTTCTAATCAGGTTATATGGTTTTTAAAAAACTACTGGAAAAACTCCTCGTCCAAGGGAGGATGAAAACATTAAAACCCTTTACACAGACGAAGAGACAACAATTGCGATCGGACAAAAACAAACAAAAAACGAACAGGGCTGAGCTGGCTGTATGCAGGGTTGCATCGTTAGGTCTTTGATGGGTAATTAAAAAGACACTCATACAGTATGTCATCACTATTGTGTTGATTGATTAATTCAATCTAATAATTATGACACACCCCTCACTATTGTCATTGGTTGCACTGGTTGCACAAGCACTCATGACATCACCCTGAAGAAGGCACAGTGATGCCGAAACGTTGGTGATTTACCCAATAAATTACTGGGAGTTATATATATATATATGGAGTGTGCGACTCTCTTTGTTTTTTATAGCTTACGATTGATTAATTCCAGTCAATAACTTTGTATTAAAAAAGGCCTATGTCGCCTAGCCCCCCGAAGTGTGAATATAAACCACATTTGATCAAATTCACATTTTCTCAGAATACAAATAACTGGGCCTATTTTAGGCTATAAATACATACAGTTGAAGTCGGAAGTTTACATACACTTAGGTTGGAGTCATTAAAACTGGTTTTTCAACCACTCCACAAATGTCTTGTTAACAAACTATAGTTTTGGCAAGTCATTTAGGACATCTACTTTGTGCATGACACAAGTCATTTTTCCAACAATTGTTTTAAAGACAGATTATTTCACTTATAATTCACTGTATCACAATTCTAGTGGGTCCGAAGTTTCCATACACTCAGTTGACTGTGCCTTTAAACTGCTTGGAAAATTCCAGAAAATGATGTCATGGATTTAGAAGCTTCTGATAGGCTAATTGACATCATTTGAGTCAATTGGAGGTGTACCTGTGGATGTATTTCAAGACCTACCTTCAAACTCAGTGCCTATTTGCTTGACATCATGGGACAATCAAAAGAAATCAGCCAAAATCAGCCAACGCCTGAAGGTACCACGTTCATCTGTACAAACAATAGTATGCAAGTATAAACACCATGGGAGCACGCAGCCGTCATACCGCTCAGGAAGGAGAAGCGTTCGGTCTCCTAGAGATGAACGTACTTTGGTGCGAGAAGTGCAAATAAATCTCAGAACAACAGCAAAGGACCTTGTGAAGATGCTGGAGGAAACAGGTACAAAAGTATCTATATCCACAGTAAAACGAGTCCTATATCAACATAACCTGAAAGGCCGCTCAGCAAGGAAGAAGCCACTGCTCCAAAACTGCCATAAAAAAGCCAGACTACGGTTTGCAACTGCACATGGGGACAAAGCGTACTTTTTGGAGAAATATCCTCTGGTCTGATGAAACAAAAATTGAACTGTTTGGCCATAATGACCATCATTATGTTTGGAGGAAAAAGGGGTAGGCTTGCAAGTCGAAGAACATCATCCCAACCGTGAAGCACGGGGGTGGCAGCATCATGTTGTGGGGGTGCTTTGCTGCAGGAGGGACTGGTGCACTTCACAAAATAGATGGCATCACGAGGGAAGAAAATCATGTGGATATATTTAAGCAACATCAGTCAGGAAGTTAACCTGTTATGCATGGGGGCAGTATTTTCACGTCCGGATGAAAAGCATGCCCAAAGTAAACTGCCTGTTACGCAGGCCCAGAAGCTAGAATATGCATATAATTAGTAGATTTGGATAGAAAACACTCTAAAGTTTCCAAAACTGTTAAAATAATGTATGTGAGTATAACAGAAATCATATGGCAGGCAAAAACCTGAGAACAATCCAACCAGGAAGTGGGAAATCTGAGGTTTGTAGTTTTTCAAGTGATTCCCTAGCCAATATCCAGTGTAAATGGGGTCAGATTGCACTTCATAAGGCTTCCAGTAGATGTCAACAGTCTTTAGAAAGTTGTTTCAGGCTTCTATTGTGAAAGGGGAGAGAATAAGACCACTTACAGTAAGTGCCTCAGCTGAAAGCTATGAGTTGTTTATCGCGTGCAGCCGTGAGCACGAGCTCCGTTCCCTTTCCTTTCTAATGACAAAAGGTATGCTTTCGCCGTAAAGCCTTTTTTTAAATGGACACTGTGATTGGATTAACAAGAAGTTTATCTTTAAAATGGTGTATAATACTTGTATGTTTGAGGAATTTTAATTATGAGATTTCTGTTGTTTGAATTTGGCGCCCTGCAATTTCACTGGCTGTTGTCAAATTAATCCTGTTAACAGGATTTGAGCCAAAAGAAGTTAAAGCTTCGTCGCAAATGGGTCTTCCAAATGGACAATGACCCCAAGCATACTTCCAAAGTTGTGGCAAAATGGCTTGAGGACAACAAATTCAAGGTATTGGAGTGCCAATCACAAAGCCCCGACCTCAATCCCATAGAAAATTTGTGTGCAGAACTGAAAAAGTATATGCGAGCAAGGAGGCCTACAAACCTGACTCAGTTACACCAGCTCTGTCAAGAGGAATGGGCCAAAATTCACCCAACTTATTGTGGGAAGCTTGTGGAAGGCTACCTGATACGTTTGACCCAAGTTAAACAATTTAAAGACAATGCTACCAAATACTAATTGAGTGTATGTAAACTTCTGACCCACTGGGAATGTGATGAAAGAAATAAAAGCTAAAATAAATCACTCTACTATTATTCTGACATTTCATTCTTAAAATAAAGTGGTGATCCTAACTGACCTAAGACAGGGATTTTTTACAAGGGTTAAATGTCAGTTCTTGTGAAAAACTGAGTTTAAATGAGGTGTGTGTAAACTTCCGACTTCAACTGTAGCTTAGGCTATAAAAACATGACATTACGTTTACCCTGGCCAGGCCCAGATGGGATCAGAGTGCCTAGGCTTCTCTAGGCTGCCTGCAGCTGTAGTTGTTATCAGTAGGCTACAGTTGATCAGACTGAATCACAGACTAATTGTGCAAGTTGGAAAATCATGAGGTATTTTATTTATATTTTTGGTGGCGGGTATGGGCTTCCGTATAAACGAGCTTGACATGGTGAATTCACTTATACCCATGTTTTCAGTCCCAATTTGCTTTTACCACATGTAATGATTTGCATGATATTTTTCATTTTACCTTTATTTAACTAGGCAAGTCAGTTAAGAACTAATTCTTATTTACAATGACGGCCTACCCCGGCCAAACCGTAACCCAGACAACGCTGGGCCAATTGTGCGCCGCCCTATGGGACTCCCAATCACGGACGGTTGTGATACAGCCTGGAATCAAACCAGGGTCTGTAGTGACACCTTTAGCAATGAGATGCAGTGCCTTAGACCGCTGAGCCACTCGAGAGCCCCATATTAATCAAAAAGAAGCCTGGTTTGTTGTAAGGTAGGCCTACTGTACTTTTCTAGTCGTGTAATCAATCAAGATCAATCAACCATTCATTTTTGATAGGCTAACCGTACTTGATGAAGGCTGTCATAGTAACTCTGTGCTTTTGTCTTGAAGTTAAAATATAAAGAGTGTAGCCTACAGACAACAAAAATAAACCCTTTAATTGTCTGCACATACATGCTTTGAATTGTTGCATTATTGAAGAGTGTAATATGGTTTGGTTGCATTATTCAATAGTGTAATATGTTTTAGAAGATACGTTTCTGTCATTGTTGAATAGTTTGTGCTTAATGGCTAGTGGCTACTGTGATATTTACAGTCAATTTGAGCTGCATACCAAGAATGTTGTGTTGCCAGCGACAACGAAAGGTAAGGCAAGGATGTAATGTGAATTCAAAAGTAGAATTCTCTTTCGCCACCCAGCTCCTCAGACGCTCCTTCATATCTTGTTGTGGGAATAGAGACTTAGAGGTTAGCAGTAGAGACGAGAGGGAGGGATTGGAACTGTGTAAAGGAGAGGAGAAAGGGAGTGAGGAGGATTAGGATGGCAAGAGAAAGGAGGATAGGAGAGATGGGTGTGAATAAATGAATATCAACAACTCAAGAGGATTTATGCTCCCTCCTGCAAACACCTCTGCCTAATCCTCACACACTGTGAGAGAGAGGGAGTGAGAGGAAGCTAGGGACAGAGAGATAGTGAGAAAAAAGTAAGGAGGAAATCCTGGGTCTCTGTTCAATGCGTCAGTAATGTGTTGACTGTGAGCCTTGTGTTGAGACAGATGTGTTGGGAGTGTATCTCAAGTCTGTGAGTGAGCTTCGACATTCAGGCAGCACCGTGGGTCATCATGCAGTTTACAGAGCATCTCTGACCCAGTGAGAACCCACTTTAGAAAAACCCACGGAACAGGCATTTTGTCCACCATTATTTTGAAGTTAATGTACAGCCTTTATGCAGACTGGGTTTGGTAAGGCAATGAAGAGTACTTACGCTCACACTGTTGCGTTCTGATAAAATGTTGACGTTGACATTGATCTTGTCCTTGTCCTGAAAGATGTGTGGAGAGGGGGTGGCTGATGCGTGGTGACGAGGGGGCAGGGTCGTGCTCTTCACAGGGCGAGGGGAAGAGCCACCCAAATAACTGATAGCATTACCTGAGACAACAACAGACATCATCATTATCATCACCATCATTATCATCATCACCATCCATCATCACAATATCATCATCACTATCCATCATCATCATCACCACCATCCATTATCACCATCCATCATCATCACCACCATCTATTATCACCATCCATCATCATCACAATCCATCCATCATCACCATCCAGCATCATCATCACCATATCATCATCACAATATCATCATCACCATATCATCACCATCCATCATCATCATCACCATCCATTATCATCATCACCATCCATCATCACCATATCATCATCCATCATCATCATCATCATCACCATCACCATCCATTATCATCATCACCATCACCATATCATCATCACAATATCATCATCACCATCATCATCATCACCATCCATTATCACCATCACCATCCATCATCACCCTATCATCATCACCATATCATCACCATCCATCATCATCATCACCACCATCCATTATCACCATCCATCATCATCATCACCACCATCCATCATCACCATCCATCATCATCATCACCATCCATCATCATCATCACCATCCATCACCACCATCCATTATTACCATCCATCATCATCACCACCATCCATTATCACCATCCGTCATCATCATCATCACCATCCATCATCATCACCATCCATCATCATCACAATCCATCCATCCATTATCATCATCACCATCCATCATCACATCCATCATCACCATCACAATCCATCACCATCCATCATCATCACAATCCATCCATCCATTATCATCATCACCATCACCATCCATCATCACATCCATCACCATCACAATCCATCATCATCAACATCCATCATCACCATCCATCATCATCGTCACCATTATCACCATCATTATCATCACCCTCACCATCATCATAATCATCATCGTCACCATCATCATCACCATAATCATCATTGTCGCCATTATCATCACCATAATCATCATCACCATCATTATCCTCATCGTCAACATCATCACCTCTATTTTACCCACTGCTGATGGTGCAAATGTCCTCAAAATTAGTCATAGTAGTCATGAATTCATTAATCAACTGGGCATTGAACCCTTAAAGGTGCGGGGGGGGGGGGGGGGGGGTTAATGGGTGTGTTCACTCTTGTGTGTGTGGCTAGCATTTGTACATTCACTCTGCCTAAACAGTACACAGTTACAGTCATTCACCTTTCTAGATAACTTGAAACAGTCTAAACAGGTCTTGCATCTTGAAGTCGCCAAGGATAGCTTGTGATAGCCAACTTCCTTCGCCAATTAGCTTCAGCTGGCTGGTGTGTGATCGTGGCAAAGTTGGTTTAACATTGGATAGTCTATCTCTGGGGCTAGTCAGGTACCGTCAATGTAAATGAGACAATGTTTTCATATTGCACATCTTTTGGTTGTCTCATTAAATCCTTTAAATATTTGTATATACATTTCTACAATTTATAGTTGGTTTGAGGTTTTCATAGAAATTTGGAGCTATTGACATTTAAAAATATTGTCCCATGTACATTGTGTAATTGTTCCTAACGAGCCCCATAGGGATATCCTATGTCAAACCAAATTGACCATGGGCATTATGATCCGGTCATGTACAGCTGCACTCTGAATTGATTATTATTTGAGTGCTGCCAGCTGTGGGCATGTGGGCAGGATTTAAATAAACCCAACCAAAGAAAAACGGTCACAGTACCCTTCATTCCGTTACGGTACCCTTCATTCTGTTACGGTACCCTTCATGCTGTCACGGTACCCTTCATTCTGCTACCGTACCCTTCATTCTGCTACAGTACCCTTCATTCCGCTGCGGTACCCTTCATTCCGCTGCGGTACCCTTCATTCCGCTGCGGTACTCTTCATTGCGCTGCGGTACCCTTCATTGCGCTGCGGTACCCTTCATTCTGTTACGGTACCCTTCATGCTGTTACGGTACCCTTCATTCTGTTACGGTACCCTTCATGCTGTCACGGTACCCTTCATTCTGTTACGGTACCCTTCATGCTGTCACGGTACCCTTCATTCTGTTACGGTACCCTTCATGCTGTCACGGTACCCTTCATTCTGTTACGGTACCCTTCATTCTGTTACGGTACCCTTCATTCTGTTACGGTACCCTTCATTCTGTTACGGTACCCTTCATTCTGTTACGGTACCCTTCATGCTGTCACGGTACCCTTCATTCTGTTACGGTACCCTTCATGCTGTCACGGTACCCTTCATTCTGTTACGGTACCCTTCATGCTGTCACGGTACCCTTCATTCTGTTACGGTACCCTTCATGCTGTCACGGTACCCTTCATTCTGTTACGGTACCCTTCATTCTGTTACGGTACCCTTCATGCTGTCACGGTACCCTTCATTCTGTTACGGTACCCTTCATGCTGTCACGGTACCCTTCATTCTGTTACGGTACCCTTCATTCTGTTACGGTACCCTTCATTCTGTTACGGTACCCTTCATTCTGTTACGGTACCCTTCATTCTGTCACGGTACCCTTCATTCTGTTACGGTACCCTTCATTCTGTTACGGTACCCTTCATTCTGTACATACCATTTTTTTCTATCATCTTATAAATCTCAGTTTTGGAAGAGACTGACTATGACCAAATTGAACCCAATTACTACTTGTAGCAAATTTGGACACTAGAATAAATATTTCTGACTCATATCATTGCCACATAGGCCGTTTTTCAATATGAGAAGTCGCTCTTTAATAAGGCTTGGCAATAATTAAGTTATTTAGTTATTTACCTCATTTGCATGCTCTATGTAAAATCATATGTGAATAAAACGTTTTCATTTAACAACGCTGTCCATCAACATTTGTAATTGCTGTGCTACAGTATACCATACAGAAAAAGTAAGCAGCTCTTTAGGGCTACTGGGCTACAGATCGCCCGCTAATGTATTTGTGTAATCTGCTGATTTCAAGTAGGCTCACAGGACCAGTGCTCTTGCTGCAGCAGCCTGTAGGGGGTGTCATTGTGGGTGGGGGAGGGAGGGAGTATGACTCACGCAGACAGACGTTTCTGTGGAACATGTTCATGATGCGCAGACAGTCCTGCCATTGGTTCCCACTTCCCTCACAGGTGCACCACTGGGACACGTCCATACTGAGATTGTTGGCATAGTTGGGGGTCATGATGGTGCCTGATTGACAAAGACACACACAGGAGCAGGTTGGGGTCACAGAGATGTGTCAGCAGACCTGACTTCCATACGAACTTGGAGCGAATGATGAAAAGCCAATTGGCAATGGAATGAGTGCCTACCTACACCTTAAGGTTAGCAAAAGATAACAACAATGACCTGATTAAAAGGCCCTTGGACTCAACTCAGCACTTCTTCTCTAATATTGTAACTTCCTTGTGTTGTTAATCCCTCTTCCATCCTCTCCTTTCTGCCTCCCCCTCAATCCCTTTCTCTCTCCAGCTCACCTATGAGCCCGGCGTAGGACTTAAGGCAGACGGCTCCACTCTCTCTCATGCAGCCAGAGGGAGAATGTGACGAGGGCTGGCAGTTGTGCTGGAAATCAGCCAGACGAGATCTGATAGACACACACACATTCACACAAGCACACACCCATACACAAACACACAAAGGGAGAAAAACCTAATTGTACACAGGTGCCAATACTGGGTTGGCAACTTGGCAGTGTAATTTTCTGAGGGCATCTTTACAATTATGTTTTTTGGATGCAGTACCTATCGAAAGGCAAAATCCGAAGCACATGAAAGCATAGAGGAGAACGTTCCAGCTTGGAATCGTGTGAGCACCTGCAATGTTTCTTAATACACATTTTTCAAAACATTGACCTAAAACATGAGACTCAAGGTACTGCAATATTATTCTGAATATTAGATTTTTCCTGTATATATATCATATTTTCTGAATATAGACTTGCTTTTAATTATTTGTTACTTTTATTTCTTATTTTGTAGGTATTGTTCTTAAAACTTCATTGTTGGTTAAGGGCTTCTAAGTAAGCATTTCACTGTAAGGGCTACACCTGTTGTATTCGGTGCAAGTGACAAATTACATTTGATTTGACTTGATAAGAACAATGGGACTTGTCTGCTAGTCAAACCCAGATGTGTATTCATAATTCCCATCTAGGTCACATTAACACCTCTCACCTGCTCCACAGGCATACTCAACCATTCGAAACACCACAGAGCAGCCAGTGGAATAAAAACACTGCAGCCTGGGTCAGAGTAATCGCAGAGCCTTATCGACATATCATTGGTCCTAATTATTCTGGATGTTATCAATGATGAAGATTAGTGAACAACTTCTTCCCTATAGGGAACTCAAACCTTGGAACTATTTGTACTGTAACTATTTATCTGAACCTCTTGCGCTGAGAGGATTGCAAACATTCAAATGGTTGATGAAATAGGGACATCCAGTCTTCTCCGCCTCTGTCTAACCTCACACTCTATAACCTATTTGCATTGTGATTAGAACTGTTCATGTGCCTCGATACAGGACTTAATGTGGAGTGGAAAAGTTTAGCCTGATGTCACACACCTCCCAGAATCCATGTTTCCCCAGCCAGCTCAGCTCACCTACACAGCTCATCCCTGGCACAGTAGCCCTGCAGGCTGAGGCAGTTGGGTTTGCCGTCTCTCTCCTCATAGGAACACGACGGTACGATGGTCTTCCGCCGGCGCTCCCCACAGAGGGCATCAGAGCAGGGACAGAATAGCAGGGCGAAGCTGTACTCCTCTGGTACCCGCTCCAGGAAGCGCCGCAGCGCCCGGTGGCACTTCTGTCTGTTACAGCTGCCGTCGGAGCCCGGAGCCCGCTTGGTGCAGGCCACAACATACTCTGACCTCAGAGAACCACACTTCTCATACAGACCACAGTCCTGGGCTGCTTTCAGACACTGGTTCTGCCCATCCAGAGGAAGAGAGGAGGCTGGGTGGAGGGAGGAGTGGTAGGGTGAGGAGAGGAAGAAAACAAAGGAGAATGGAGGAAGGTGGGGTTTTGGGAAAAGGGGCAATAAATAAGAGAGAAAGGAAGACAAAATCATAAGACATGATTCTGGACATCCCAGACTGTCCTAGTCATTATTCAGAGAGGAGGCAGATGTTCCAATAAGAGCGAGCTGTGTAGTGACAGGAGTGAAGCCGTACCTGCCATGATGGAGGCCATGCGTGACATCTCTATGTGCCTCACAAACTCCACCTCCAGATCCTCATACGGAGACACCTCGTACTCATCATACACTGCAGCAACAACACAGAGACATTCAAGAGAAAAACATCTCACACAGAGATACAATGAAACACATAAAAAGACAAAAAACACACAGTGAAACTCACCAGCGAATCTGACGGTCCAGTAGACCCTGAGGCACAGCTCCTCCCGGCGGGAGCCGCGCTGGCACTTGCAGGCCTGGAGGGGGCGGTACTGCTGCAGGGTGCTCTGGGCCTCCAGACACTCCCCCCGGGCGTCTGGGCCTAGGGGCGACACGGCCTCCTCAGCAGCACAGTACTCCAGCACCCTGTACACTGCCGTACAGTCCTGATCCTGTACACAGCCTCGCTCAGCCTCCTGACAGTCTATGGAGCCTGACAGCACGCTGCCTGGAAGAGGTGGAGGATGGGGAACATGATTATAGTTGGTCACCGGTGGTCCTGACCAGCTATTTTTACAGTTTCGTTCTGTCAGTTAGCACCTGTTTAACAAAGAGCTTCAGTGCTTATTTGGTGAAAAGCAAGAGCCTCACGTCAGAGATGGAGTCGAGTGACAGTGTACAAAACACTTTAGAGTATTGATTATGTTCTGTGAAGAACTGGCAGCCCCATCAGTTGTCAGGATAAAGGCCAGGCAGAGTCACAGACTGAAGAGGTTAAGTAAGAGTGGATAGCAACGTTGTTTAATTCACAACTGTCCATTTTCAGTTAAGGGGAACTTCAATTCAGCTCATTCGTGATAGTATTGAAATAGTTTGTGCCAAGTGGCAAATGCAGCTTTTTCCCAGGTGGTTTTAAAGGTCCGACTACAAATGGGATCCGGATTTGCAGCTATCAGCCATTCAACATGTTATTCAGACTCTTTCTCTCTCTTGCTCACACATACCTGCAAACAAACAAACCATGTATATAGCTATAGGCCCAAACACACACGCTCCTACACACACACACACAGACACACACTAAGGGGCATCCTGATTAAATGGTCACACGCTTCAATTAAGCCCATGCTGGCTGGGAGCGCACAGTACAGCTGAAATCAGATTCCAGTGGCGTGTGGTTACAATCACAGACGCCCCATGAGGTCCACATCTCAATCGGGCAGGAGACACATCAAAACCAGAGGGATACGGTCCGTCACCGCAGGCAGAGGACCCTCGCAGACGAGACTGGCAAGGCAAGCGCTTAAACTCTGGATCTCTCACCAAGATACAAGACCACGAGCCATGTAAAGTTATATGGTAATGAGATCAAGAATGTAAGTGTACCGGATCATATTAAGGACACCAAGCACTTAAATAGTTTAATATTAAACTAACTGCAAAATGTGCATTTTTATGAACATCTAGAACGGCATATACATCCTAATGAAGCACAGTCAATTGAATAAATCACATGCATTCTAAGCTCATTTGATAGGTTGGGGAATATGGAGTCCTGTGGGGCAGCCAGCATGTTCATACAGATAAGAGCGCTGCCCTTTTCAAAGTCCTCTGGTTACAGAGAGAAGTTATTGAATAAATTGAAATGTGAAGAACATTAATTCCCAAAGAGTTTAACTCGTCAGTTTGGAGAAGACATTGTTATTGTTGTCTTTTAGCTACTGCCATGTTCATGTCCCCATGAAAAATGTGGTGGATGAGGAGTATTAGGAGATGTGGCACACACACACACACACACACACACACACACACACACACACACACTAAATAAAGTAGAATCACAGAAAAGCAGGCATGGCCCCCGGCTGAGGTTGTGCAATTAAACAGCCTGCCAGTAATCTCCATTATGGACAGTGGTTTGTACATTACTCTCCACTCCAGCATGTACGCTCCCTAAGGCTGACCAAGACCAAGATAGACACCATCAGCAACTTTTGTTTCAGAGGGCCTATCTTAATACACAAACACATCATTACAACCCATATCAGGTACAGACCAGCTCGGTTAAATCTTGTCAGGCAGAGAGAAGTGATAATTATGGTAATGACCTGAGTGTTCTTTATTGACACAATGATGAACAGTCGCCACGCTACATTGGGCAGTTTCACTGACGACAAAATGGGTGGAGGGAGGAAGGGGTGTGATGGGTGAAAGGTAAGGCGTAAGAGGAAAGGACTGAAAATCTTAAGAGTGAGGAGGAGAGATGAATACCTGTGATATGTAAGGCGTAATGTGCTCTATTGATTTCTCAGTGGGGCGAGTTATAGAATTTGTGAGGCAAGGCTGATGGCTTTCTAGCTCAGTGACCCGCTTGAGGTTAATGTCATAAGAGCAGCCACAAACCACATATCAACACACACACTGTTCCACATCATTTGAAGTTCACACACATTTATTTATTCATCCATTCTCACCCATACACAGTAAGTTAAACACACAAAACCCCTACACTGCCTAGTCACAGAGGGAGTAGTTCTGCAACCTGTGGATTCCACCATCTAGCTTCTCTCGTCTACAACAATTCCTTAGGAGGCATCTTGGTAACCATTTTGGAAACACTGGAGGAGTTCCAGGATCTAATATGCTCAGTGCACACCAGCCTTGTTGTTCTGGGGTAATTCAGGGTTGACTACTGGATAATAACTGCTACAAACATACGGTGAAAGAGAAACAAAATGAAAGAAATTCGCTCAACTTTAGTGAACTCTAAAGTGGTGATGATGACAAAAATGTTGGGAGGGTCCACTTCAGAGGTTCCCACTCCCGGGGTTTACATATCACAGGGCTACAAGGTCGGCCCAGTATAAGGTTTCAAAAACAACTCTTTGCCGTGGGGAAAGACATAGAAATACAATAATGAGCAGAACAAGCAGTACTTCCTCTTATAGCAAGCCTTCAAATATCTAGGGTGAGTTGAGTTATTTTGTTTCAAAAAGAAAAGCAAAGTAAAGTAATTAAACCTGTAGACATATACAAAAAGGTAGATCACTTGTTTTGTCATTTTGACCAGAACCATAAGTATGTTGAAAAATTGTTGAATGAAAAAGAAAACAGCATCCTGAAATCACTGATCATTCATTTTATTTTGCAGGCAAAGCCAAGATGGCCTATTTGCTTATTCATACCGACAAACAAAGACGGAAGGATAAAGATAAGAGGGACAGAGATAAGAGGAAGGGTAAAAAGATAATTACTCCTTTACTTTGTGTTCCTAACGGTCTTTAAAAAAAGGGGAGGAAATATGCAATGATTAGTCAGATGAAAAGAAACATGAAAATACATCTACTGGGATTTGTGGAAGTTGGTCTTGTGCTCTTGTAAGTGTTATACATACAAGACTTGTTGTTTTAATAAGACTGACAAGACATGTACAGCAGCCCTTGATAGGGCAGGGAATGACGGGTGCATCTTGTGGGGGGGTCATACACAGCCAAATACTGGCACACACTCACAAGAGTGCACAAATTCTCACCTAGGCTAAAACTGTGAGCTGTGTTTGATGTGCACAAATACATACACGCAAAGATGGCAAAACATCTCTCAGAAAACACCTGACGCACAAACACATACAAATGCAAGACTCACACACAAGGTACACACACACACACACACACACACGGCCACTCTGGACTACCCTCCCAACCATGGATAGAGCTCTGTGCCATCTGCTCCTGGAGTTCCAAATCAAGGTTATCAACAAAATACACACGCAAACGTTCCCTCTATCGACTGAATGCCTGACTGACTGTATGTCTTTTTCTCTCTACTGGTTAACTCATTTTCAAACATCTGCGTTTATTGGTTTTACACATCATGTCAACATTACTGCCAGCTGCCACCCAGTTTGTGACTCAGTGGTGTCCAAGAAGTCTGTGATGGCACTCTTTAAAGGTGACATCATTCTGTGTATCAATCTCCAGAGATTAGTGCATATTGTACATGGCTCCTGGTAGCGTGCAGTGAAGTAATTGTATCACAGTGTGTGTGTGTGTGCGCCCCACCAAACCAAGATTTGACATGTCCTGTCTGCGATAGACAAAGGGGTTTACAGATGGGATTCTTAGTCACTACGGCTGCGTTTAGACCGGCAGCTCAATTCAGATGTTTTTTAACTAATTGATATTTTGATCAATCAGATCAGCTCAGAAAAATATCTAATGTTAAAAGATCTGATGTGATTGGTCAAAAGACCAATTAGTGGAAAAAAAATATCAGAATTGGCCTGCCTGTATGAATGCAGCCAGATTACTGTTTAACAACAACAACAAATAGATTTCTGTACAGCACTTTGAGATATCAGCTGATGTAAGAAGGGCGATATAAATACATTTGATTTGATTTGAAATAGATACAAAGGAAGTCCTCATCGGATACAATAGACTAACATAAGCAGCAGCAGCAGTGTATGTCCACTTTTCTGTAACAGGTTTGACTTTTAGAGATATTGACAAGACACACTTACAGTATGTTGTTGTGGTGTTATTCTGACGGTGTACTGAGGTGGTAGTGTAGTTGTGGTGGTGTTCTGACGGTGTACTGAGGTGGTAGTGTAGTTGTGGTGGTGTTCTGACGGTGTACTGAGGTGGTAGTGTAGTTGTGGTGGTGTTCTGACTGTGTACTGAGGTGGTAGTGTTGTTGTGTTGTTATTCTGACTGTGTACTGAGGTGGTAGTGTTGTTGTGTTGTTATTCTGACTGTGTACTGAGGTGGTAGTGTAGTTTTGGTGGTGTTCTGACGGTGTACTGAGGTGGTAGTGTTGTTGTGGTGTTATTCTGATGGTGTACTGAGGTGGTAGTGTTGTGGTGGTGTTATTCTGATGGTGTACTGAGGTGGTAGTGTAGTTGTGGTGTTGTTCTGACGGTGTACTGAAGTGGTAGTGTAGTTGTGGTGGTGTTCTGACGGTGTACTGAGGTGGTAGTGTTGTTCTGACGGTGTACTGAGGTGGTAGTGTTGTTGTGGTGGTGTTCTGACGGTGTACTGAGGTGGTAGTGTTGTGTTGTTATTCTGACTGTGTACTGAGGTGGTAGTGTTGTTGTGTTGTTATTCTGACGGTGTACTGAGGTGGTAGTGATGTTGTGGTGGTGTTCTGATGGTGTACTGAGGTGGTAGTGTTGTGTTGTTATTCTGACTGTGTACTGAGGTGGTAGTGTTGTTGTGTTGTTATTCTGACTGTGTTCTGAGGTGGTAGTGTTGTTATTCTGACTGTGTACTGAGGTGGTAGTGTTGTTGTGTTGTTATTCTGACTGTGTACTGAGGTGGTAGTGTTGTTGTGTTGTTATTCTGACTGTGTACTGAGATGGTAGTGTTGTTGTGTTGTTATTCTGACTGTGTACTGAGGTGGTAGTGTTGTTGTGTTGTTATTCTGACTGTGTACTGAGGTGGTAGTGTTGTTGTGTTGTTATTCTGACTGTGTACTGAGATGGTAGTGTTGTTGTGTTGTTATTCTGACTGTGTACTGAGGTGGTAGTGTTGTTGTGTTGTTATTCTGACTGTGTACTGAGGTGGTAGTGTTGTGGTGAAGAATGTGTACTTTTATTTAACCTTTCATTTTGACAGGGAATTGATGCTGAGACCAAGGTCTCTTTTCCAGATAAGCCCTATACAGCACCACAACACACATCAAAATACAATATACTCATTAAAACTACACATTCATATACACAAGAAAATCAACATTATTATACACAACATAAGTTAAGCAAACATAATCATAAAAAACTGAAACATTCTTCAGTAAAAAATGTCCCCTAAGTGTATTGTCTATCATTCCAAATGTAAGGTGCAAGGAAATGAAAGGCTGAGATACCTTCCTCTCCAGACACCAAAGGAGTCTCCAAAGTTAACCAACCCTGTGAGCGGGTTTGATAACTTGTCATTTCAAATCTTAACAGTGATGTTAGGGAAGTCTGAAGTTTGTGGAGCAGGACTTTGTAAGCAAAGGTGGTAGTGTTGTGAGGTTATTCTTTATTTTAATTTTTGTTCTTTTTACCCCTTTTTCGTGGTATCCAATTGGTAGTTACAGTCTTGTTTCATCACTGCAACTCCCATACGGACTCAGGAGAGGCGAAAGTCGAGAGCCGTGCGTCCGCTGAAACACAACCCAGCCAAGCCGCACTGCTTCTTGACACAATGCCCACTTAACCCGGAAGCCAGCCGCACCAATGTGTTAGAGGAAACACTGTGCACCTGGCGACCTGGTCAGCGTGCACTGCGCCCAGCACGCCACAGGAGTCGCTAGTGCGCGATGGGACAAGGACATCTCTGCCGGCCAAACCCTCCCCTAACCCGAACGACGCTGGGCCAATTGTGCGCCGCCCCATGGGTCTCCCGGTCGCGGCCGGCTGCGACAGCCTAGACTCAAACCAGGATCTCTAGTGGCACAACTTCACTGTGATGCAGAGCTTTAGACCACTGATCCACTCAGGAGGCCCCACATTACAACTGGGTTAACCGTATTGGTGCGAACGGTGTTTGCATTTTACACCAGTGACCCGGGTTTGCGCCCCACTCCCGCTGTTTGCTATATTGGTGTCAGAAGTGGGATGGTGGCCATGGGCCCATGGGAATGCACAGCCCGGGTTGTATGTGGGGGCTGAGTTTAGTCGAAGCACGGGGACGTGCCTTCCCGTTTGGAGGGATTCTAAGTTTGATTCAAGCATACTTCTAACTTTATTATATTGATCTCAGAGTAGGATAGTGACTGATGACCAGATCAATGAACAACGACTACAACATGGTTTATTGTTCAAGACAAATTTTATTCATCCCAAGAGAAACGTCCTGAACAAACACAGCAATTTGAATACTCTGATTGAAATATGTGAATGTTGAAGGGATGTGATTTATGATGATTTATTGGGTCATTATATTGCATTCTTCACAGGGCTGTATTAATAGCCACAATCTAAACAATCAGTCTGGCAAGAGCCTGATAGCAGGGCTACCAAATAAGTTTGTTTTGGGGTGGCAGGTAGCGTAGTAGTTAAGAGCATTGGGCAGTAACTGAAAGGTTGCTGGTTCAAATCCACAAGGTGGACAAATCTGTCGTTCTGCCCTTAGCAAGGCAGTTAACCCATGACAAAACATTTATTTTTACTGCTCTAATTATGTTGGTAAGCAGTTTATAATAGCAATAAGACACCTCTGGGTTTGTGATATATGGCCAATATACCACGGCTAAGGGCTGTATCCTAACACTGTGTTGCTTCATACATAAGAACAGCCCTTAGCTATGGTATATTTATACCACACCCCCTCGGGTCTTATTGCTTAATTATACCAGCCTTCTGGCTCACACCTTTGTGATAATTTGTCTTGGAAGAGCAAGCCACTGTTTTTTCCAATAACATCACAATTAACTAAGGTAGGTGTACAATGTTGATATCTATCTGGAAAGGTAAAACAACGCCATGAAAACAAGACAGAAAAGCACTGTAAAACGGTTAAAGGATGAGGCAGAACACTTGTTCCTGTCTGGTTGTGTAAGGATAAGAGCAGGATAAGACCTTCAAAATGATGTCATCGAGCTATGGTCATAACTATATCTATAACCATAGATCACCCCATCTCGCGCTCTCGCATGCCTTGATTTAAGTGCTTCCGTTTCAGGTACAGAGTCTTGGTATGAAAGATGACGTTTTATAGGACCAGCAATTAAATATATAGCTCATTTGTCACCAATAGAAAGAGAGGACACATACATGAGTTTCCTAGACATGAAATATGCTAAATTAAAATGAGCACAATAGTGAATGGAATTTTGTATTGGCATCATGAACTTGAAACTAAGGACAACACTTCATGCAATTATTTAGTGACTCGCAATTTCCTTTAAAAAAACATGTAACACTTATCCATATTGCTCCTAAAAAGAGTACAAATTATACAGCTTATTGATTTAAAATTACAAATTATAAAGCTTATTTTTTTAAATGGGTGACTGGGCTTAAGTTAAATTGATATTGGTTTAGCTAAGACTAATAATCGGTCTAGCCTACTGTAAATTATTCATATTGTCTTACTATAAAGGATTGTCAATACTCTAGCCAGGCCTGCATTGTTAAAAAGTCAAGTAAAACCATTGTAGACTATTTAACTTTTTGTCTCATCCCAATGAGTGCTTTCTGAACCAATGACCTGCTATATTTAGAAATAGAAGCACCGCAATTATGATCTCTGGAGATCCATTAGAAAAATAAGTCCCCTGACCGACTGTCCGTCGGTTGAACCCCTATATTCGAAAGTGACAGACAACCAGAAATGGTGTTAAAGGCTGTTACAGCGTAAGTTTAGGAGAGACTGGCTTTTCTCAACGAGGTGCACAATGAAGTGCAAAATGCGCCGGGTAATTTTTTATCAATTCAGAATACACTAGTACAAGATGGAGAATTTTTTATTTATTTGTGGCTGAGTGTGTCGAATTTCGCTTACCATGACTGAGGACATTCATAAGTATTCCAAGGACAATCATCATGCACGGCATCAGGTAGGAGAGGTCGGGAGTCGGGGACTTCGTAGAGGTACTTGGTCCTCGCGCTCACTGACCCGCCGCCTGCAACATCCAGCCACACCGCGTTTGTCCCAGGATCGACTGAAACAAGGTAGCCGATACTTGCAAATGTGTGACAATTCCTAAACCTGGACTCGCAGGAAGGTAGTGATTGCAGTTGTCACGTGTTTTTTTAAGAGAGGGTGGCAGTTAAATAAATTACATGTATATTTTGATTGGCCTGCAGTGGTCAAGAATACTCAAAAACCCGTGCAAGCGTTCCGTGGTCTTGTGTCACCACCAATTTAGAAAAATGTCCCTCCAAAGTTTCCAGAAGCTGTCAAGCGACACAGAGGCCAGTCCACTTGAATTAGTTTTGAATAATTATCAATTGCACTTATGTCGCCTTGCGTCGTCGGTCCTTAGTTGCGTTTGCAAGAGTTGAAAATAGATTAGTCAGACTGCATGGCGCATCTCAAACATCAAGCAGTGTTGTGATTGGCCCCCAAGTAAATGTAATACACAGACAGAAAAAGTGTGCATAGCCATACCCCGATGTGCATAGCCATACCCCGATGTGCAGCCTGGTCTCATAGACTAGACGTAATATAGTAAATGTAAATCCGGAACACTCAAATTTGTAGGATATGTTACATTTGGTATGGTTGCATGAGACAGATAGTTACTTAAGGCAAAAACTAAAGTAGGGTGGTTGGTCAAGGTATAACGGGAACATCTAGCAACCCAAAGGTTGGGAGTTCGAATCTCATCACAGACAACTTTAGCATTTTATCAACTACTTGCTACTTTTTAGCTACTTTGCCACTACTTAGCATGTTAGCTAACCCTTCCCCTAACCCCACCTATTTTAGCCAATGGTGAAAAGTATTTAAGTAAAAATACTTTAAAGTACTACTTAAGTAGTTTTTTGGGATATCTGTACTTTACTATTTATATTTTTTACAACTTTTACTTTTACTCCACTACATTACTAAAAAAAATAATGTACTGTTTACTCCTTACATTTTCCCTGACACCCAAAAGTACTAGTTACATTTTGAATGCTTAGCAGGATAGGAAAATTGTCTAATTCATGCACTTATCAAGATAACATCCCTGTTCATCCCTATTGCCTCTGATCTGGCAGATTCACTAAACACAAATGCTTTGTTTGTAAATGACGTCCGAGTGTTGAAGTGTGCCCCTGGCTATTCATAAATAAAAATAACAAAATCATGCCGTCTGGTTTGCTTAATAAGGAATTTGAAATTATTTATACTTTTACTTTTGATACTTAAGTATATTTTAGCAATTACATTTACTTTTGTTCTGAAGTACATTTAAAACCAAATACTTTTAGACTTTTACTCAAGTATTATTTTACTGGGTGACTTTCACTTTTACTTGAGTCATTATCTTAAGGTATCTTTACTTTTACTCAAGTATGACAATTGGGTACTTTTTCCACCACTGATTTTAGCTAACCATTTCCCCTAACCTAACTTCTAAACTTAACCCTAACCTTAGTGTTAGCCACCTAGCTAGAATTCGTACTATCATACGATTGTAGATTGTGCAAATTCGTAACATATCATACGAAATAGGTGATGGACATCCACAAATTAATACATACCATATGATACGTAACATACACTAAATGGAATGGCCCGGTTTTACATACAGAATAATACGAAATGCTCTGAGACCAGGTTGCAGCGTGATGCACAATGATGCTGCAGGTCTGTCTGTGTGTGTTTACTTAAAATAATGCTACACATTTTTGTTATAACTGTAATTACACTAAAGGAAAACAGATGTACCTCAATACTTCAGAGAGGATTGAGTAAGCTACATATGTGCTTCAGCATGATTAGCTGGAATTCTTTTATTTTTTTCATCGACCAAAGGCCTCCATTGCGCATGCATATATTGTGTACAGTATGTTTGGAGAAAAATATTTAAAATATGACAAATCGCAAACCCATGTATGGAAAACGAATTTCCGGAAAATACATGATTACTACACCTCAAATATCCACCTCACACACACACACACACACTAACTGACTGAATAACATGATTCTCACACACTTCAAATACTTCGACAGAGACCACAGGGTCTTTCCATGTCATTTCAGCAAACCATGACATTCACCATCTCAGATTGTTCTGAAATTGTTGCTGTAGTTAGAAACAAATAAGCATGACGGAAACATTATTTTGTTGAAATATAATTTGATCTGAGAAAGTAAACGAACGATTGCACTCAAAGGCAATTTTAATATGATTGTACCTAACATCCAATTTGGACAACATTTTTTTTTTAACAATCAGTTAGACATGAAGAATCCAATGTGGTCAAAGGCCATCCACGATCCCCCACACCAATCCCACCCAAACAAAGTGTATATAGTATCAGTTCTCTATGTTTGACAAGTAGTATGGCGCTGCGGCTCAGAGTATTGAATCCAACAACTTCAATGACTAATCTCTCTGAACGGGGGGGGACATATCACCAAATTCACTAAGAATGCATTACATAGTATGAAGAAACAACACTCAGAGCCACAGCTCTATACTACTTGCCAAACAGAGAACCGAGACGATATATTCATTGTTGAGGTGTGATTGACATGGGGTGTGGAAGTTTCCGTGGGTGGTTTTTGACCATTTCTTTGGATTCTTCTGGACTGTCTAACTCATTGTTAGAAAAAAAGTGTGGTCCAAACCAGATGTTAGGTAGTATATTAATTGAATATTATATGAAACCTATAAATAAAAAATTGCCAATTTGGGCACAATCAATTAGCTTAATTTATCAGAGATAGTTATATTTCAACAAAAAAATGTTGCAGGAATGATAATCTTATCGGTTTCTAACAGAAACAATTTCAGAACAATCTGAGATGAAGGGTGTGTAAATACTTTTTCTTGTGCTTTTTGAGGTGGAACTACCATACAGGATTATCACAACACTGCCACCAATCAACTAGTGATTGAGGTGTAACAGCAAGAGCAGGGCTTGAACCTCTTGGCAGAGGCCATAGTAAAATCTTACATACGGGACGTCCACAATTATTACAAACATGATGGCCTTCTCTATTGAAATGTAATTAGACCTTGCAGAAAAAAAAAACTAGCAAATTGTAGTCAGCTATTAGGTTGGATTTCCTCTCACTGTTAGCAGTTGGGCTTTTCAACTGGGCTTCCTGCATATTGTGCTGATGGACAACAACTAATCTCTCCATCACCGCCACGGTAATAATGCCACTTTAATCAAATGGATCATTTCACTTTCCCTACTGTTCCATTCTGGACTGCAGGGCATGTAGACCAGGGATTAAGCAACTCTCAAAATCCACTGGCTCAGTGGAACTCAGCTTGTATATTCCATACATTACACTATGCCAAAAAGTACTATTAGACAGACAGTCATGGTAGCCTACAGGATGATTTTGTTGAGCAGGTGGCTTTTGAAAGCTGCATCTTGAGACCCCCAATTGGACATAAAGGTTGATAACATGTGATTTCTTAATTCACAATCCTTTCCACCAATATCCTCATCTCCCCCCTCAGCATGGCCGTCCTCTCACTGCCTAGCCTGGGACTCGGAGTTGTTGCTGCCAGTGACTTTTGGCAGCAATCAGGGATCGGAGTATGTAGGCAGCCCCATAGGTGGTATTAAAAACCCACAAAAAGTTCTGACTGCCAAAAGGCCCACCACTCCAACAGCCAGCACCCCTTCATTCCTCCTGGGACAGGTCTGAAGTCTGACCCATGGCCATTCCCACCCTATCCGCTTTCAGAAGCCAGATCCCACTTTCTGGGGCCTGTGAAATCCCACAGTTCCGCATTACAGCTGCTGTGCAAAGAAGAGGGGGAGGGGCTTTAACAGAGAGGGGCATAGAGTTAACCCAGCTGTGTGGGGGGAGAAATCACAGCTGCAGCACTGGCAGGGAGGGATCAGGACTCAGCATATTCACACAGGCTCTTCAAAAATACCACTCAAGATTTTTCTCCATTATGTTCTGGTTTCTACAGTCCAGGGACCATTTCATATGATACAACAAAATGTAACTATTTTAATGGGTGTGTTTTTTAATTATACATCATTGTTAATGCAGAAATTAATTTTCAACTACCTGACAATCAAAACATTAAAAACTAAGTTATTTAAAAACATATTCAACCTAAACTCCAAGGTCATTCACCCTGGTTAAAAAAAAGAAAGTGTTATTCAGAACAGTTAGAATAAAATCATGATCCCCAATAATAATAATACAAATATATATCCATGATTGACACTGGAAATAATGCCACCCTTTCTGCTCTACAATGTGGAAATGAAATTAAAGCAATATCAAAAGCTGAAAAATGAAAGCCCTTAACCGGGGGACTCTACTGTAATTAAAAGACAGTGAGATCAGTGGATTACATATCCTGTTCAACTGGCAGGCAGTAATGAATATGCGTGGACAGTGTTGTTATTATTCATGGCCATCCAAAGAAAATAGACAAAACTAGGCAGCAGTGCTCACATATGCACAGTTTCCATGGCAGCATATGAAAAAGGTTATATTTGTAAAGCTGTCAAACAACAAAAAGGCCAATTTGTTATCACACATTCTTTTGACAACGATAATTAAATTGACAATCTTTAGGTCACCGTTTGGACTCAGCTGTCCCTCTGAGTGGCTGTTCTTCTCCCCCCCCAACATGACTGCCTCAGAGTTTGAGTTTGACGAGAGTTTGAATGTGGTGGCGTCTGCGGCGCTCCTCGGCCAAGGCTCTGCTGTGTGTGCGGCACCGCAGAAGCTCCTCTCTGTGGTCCTCGTGGTGCATGGGGCAGTAGGACTGGGGCTCACAGTGCTCCTGACAGACACACAGACAGACAGAGGAGACCAGGGGAGTGTGAAATAAACTGACTACAGCCTAGCCTAACAGACCACAGTCCATTTCTGTATTGTCAGGTTCATACCTGGTGAGAGTGATAGAAGTCTCTGTAGCCACCTTTGAGGACATAGAGCTCAGGGTAGTGCAGGGCTGGGTACTCGTTCATACTGCGGTCCACACTGCGCAGGAGGTGACACCTACAGAGTGAGACGGACACTCGCTCATGAGGAAGGACTTAATCTCAAATGGAATACATGCAGAAAAGCCTAATTTCTGCTGATTTCACTCACACACACACACACACACACACACACACACACACACACACACACACACACACGACTGAAAGGTCTGCATGTCTCACGTTCTGGGTGCTCTTTCGGAGGAGAATTCACAGTGCAGCACTAGCACAAGCCTCTTATCAGGAGAGTGGGCTTTTAGCCTCTGGGATAGCAGTTGATCCACTGCCTTGTCTGTGTTGGGAAGGCTCAGCGCCCCCTGCAGGTGAAGTCAGGGATAACACTAACTCAGAAGAACACAGTACCATCTCCCACATTGAGATAAAAAAAATGTCAGAACTGTCCAGGGACTAATTCTGTTTATCTCTCACCTTAATGTGTCCTCCCTGATACTCATAAGGGTAGCGGCAGTCCACCACGACAAAAGACTCAACCAAACAGCTGAACTTCCCTTCCAGAAGAGCACTCATCTGGGACAATGAGAGAATTGCGATTTTGTTGTTAATATAATTGCTCTTCCTGTAACATGCACTGTTTGGCACGCTACATATCATTGGGCTTACTGTGTCAACCGTGATGTACTTCAAGCCTTGATGTCTCCCTGTCACAGTGGGTAGGGCATGCACCTAAAATGCAACAGTCATTTTAATTCAAAGGACCATGTGATTGTGAAACTGTTTTTAGTGTGGATAACTAGTTGTAGTCTCAATATACTACCTTGCTGAAGTCTCCAATGAGTTCTGCATTGATCCCATCCCCACCCAGCTGTTGCTCCACGTCACACAAAGAGTGGGTCCTCTTATGCAGGTGCTGCTAGTGAGTGGAATACGAGTCAGAAGAGAAACTACCCTCCTCCCCCTCAACCTTCACAACCCTCCCCCCCTCCGTCTAGCTTCACAACCCTCCGTCTAGCTTCACAACCCTCCTTCCCCCCCTACCTTCACAACCACCCTTCTCTCTCCCCTCAACCTTCACAACCCTCCCCCCCTCCGTCTAGCTTCACAACCCTCCCCCCCTCCGTCTATTTTCACAACCCTCCCCCCCTCCATCTAGCTTCACAACCCTCCTTCCCCCCTCTAGCTTCACAACCCTCCTTCCCCCCCTCTAGCTTCACAACCCTCCTTCCCCCTCTAGCTTCACAACCCTCCTTCCCCCCTCTAGCTTCACAACCCTCCTTCCCCCACCTCTAGCTTCACAACCCTCCTTCCCCCCATCTAGCTTCACAACCCTCCTTCCCCCCATCTAGCTTCACAACCCTCCTTCCTCCTCCACAACCCTCTAGCTTCACAACCCTCCTTCCCCCTCTAGCTTCACGACCCTCCCTCCCCCCCTCTAGCGTCACGACCCTCCCTCCCCCCTCCCTCTAGCTTCACGACCCTCCCTCCCCCCTCCCTCTAGCTTCACGACCCTCCCTCCCTCCCCCCTACCTTCACAATCCTCCCCCCCTCTACCTCCACGACCCTCCCCCCTTTACCTCCACGACCCCCCCTCTACCTCCACGACCCTCCTCCCCCCCCTCTACCTCCACGACCCTCCTCCCTCCCCCTCTACCTTCACGACCCTCCTCCCTCCCCCTCTACCTTCACAAACCTCCTCCCTCCCCCTCTACCTTCACAACCCTCCTCCCTCCCCCTCTACCTTCACAACCCTCCTCCCTCCCCCTTCACAACCCTCCTCCCTCCCCCTTCACAACCCTCCTCCCTCCCCCTTTACCTTCACAACCCTCCTCCCTCCCCCTCTACCTTCACAACCCTCCTCCCTCCCCCTCTACCTTCACAACCCTCCTCCCTCCCCCTCTACCTTCACAACCCTCCTCCCTCCCCTCTCTACCTTCACAACCCTCCTCCCTCCCCCTCTACCTTCACAACCCTCCTCTCTCTCCCCACCTTCACAATCCTCCTCTCTCCCTCCCCACCACTGCCTTCACAACCCTCCTCCCTCCCCCTCTACCTTCACAACCCTCCTCCCTCCCCCTCTACCTTCATAACCCTCCTCTCTCCCCCTCTACCTTCACAACCCGCCTCCCTCTACCTTCACAACCCTCCTCCCTCCCTCTACCTTCACAACCCTCCTCCCTCTACCTTCACAACCCTCCTCTCTCCCCCTCTACCTTCACAACCCTCCTCTGTCCCCCTCTACCTTCACAACCCTCCTCTGTCCCCCTCTACCTTCACAGCCCTCCTCCCTCCCCACCACTGCCTTCACAACCCTCCTCTCTCCCCCTCTACCTTCACAACCCTCCTCTCTCCCCCTCTACCTTCACAACCCTCCTCCCTTCACAACCCTCCTCCCTCTACCTTCACAACCCTCCTCCCTCTACCTTCACAACCCTCCTCTCTCCCCCTTCACAACCCTCCTCCCTCCCCCTCTACCTTCACAACCCTCCTCTCTCCCCCTCTATCTTCACAACCCTCCTCTGTCCCCCTCTACCTTCACAACCCTCCTCTGTCCCCCTCTACCTTTACAACCCTCCTCTGTCCCCCTCTACCTTCACAACCCTCCTCCCTCCCCACCACTGCCTTCACAACCCTCCTCCCTCCCCCTCTATAACCCTCCTCTGTCCCCCTCTACTTTCACAACCCACCACTGCCTTCACAACCCTCCTCCCTCCCCCTCTACCTTCACAACCCTCCTCCCTCCCCCTCTACCTTCACAACCCTCCTCCCTCCCCCTCTACCTTCACAACCCTCCTCCCTCCCCCTCTACCTTCACAACCCGCCTCCCTCTACCTTCACAACCCTCCTCTCTCCCCCTCTACCTTCACAACCCTCCTCTCTCCCCCTCTACCTTCACAACCCTCCTCTCTCCCCCTCTACCTTCACAACCCTCCTCTCTCCCCCTCTACCTTCACAACCCTCCTCTCTCCCCCTCTACCTTCACAACCCTCCTCTCTCCCCCTCTACCTTTACAATCCTCCTCTCTCCCTTCCCACCACTGCCTTCACAACCCTCCTCTCTCCCCCTCTACCTTCACAACCCTCCTCTCTCCCTCCCCACCACTGCCTTTACAACCCTCCTCCCCTACTAATATACAGCGTAGCACTCCTGACCCACCCTTACCCTCCTATCATTGTTGATTCCAGCCCCTTGGTCTCCCTCTCCCTGGCCCACCTCCTCTGAGACGGCGGAGAAGGTGCAGTGTCGTTTGAGTGGCCGGGGGTTGGCTGGGGAGGGGGAGGTGGAGGTGCGTTTCAGTGGACGTGCCAACCGCTCTGGCATGGAAGGGGATCGGAAGAGACGGCGTCCCCCCTGGCGACACACTGAAACCTAGTGAAGGTACATGTCCTGTTACTCCTCGCGCCCAAGTAAAGTTCAAATCAACTGCAAGTTTGTGGATGTGAGTGATGATGGGAGAAGAGGAGACTTACAGAGGAGAGATCCACTTCCTGGTTCATGAGGGGCTCAGACAGCAACTGTGCCATGCTACATGACATGGCGACAGCAATAGAACCCTGGGGGAGACAATGGACATGAGGAAAGGGCAGTGGAGATATTCAAAATAAAGAAAGGAGTCATGTTGGAAGACAGAAAAAAACATAAGTAGTAGTAGGGAGCATTAAAGATGTAGCAACCGAGATTGAACTGTTCATTGAATACAGGAGCAGGAGTCACACTGGTGCAGACCTCGCTGCATGAACCGTTCAGTGACATGGATTAACAGAATGGGACAAGAGGTAAAGATGTCAGTCTATGAGATCCAAATCACCTCATCAGCTTCCTGCTCCAGGATTTCCATGAATCCATCTGCATCCCCTGGGGAGTGCTGGGTTCGCGAGAGAGGTGCAGGGAAGATGGGGCTCCAGCGGGCACAGGGCTCACCATCACCTTGGAGCTGGGAGTCTGGAGCAGGCAGCAAACACTCTGGCTTGCCCTGCGCTCTCTGCCCTGGGGCCACCTGAACATTAAAAAAAAAAAACACAGCAGTAATTGTAATTCAGGTGAGAGAGAGAGAGAATGCGTTGAGTAACTCCTCAAAAACACATCCTACATGCAATTCTCTGTTACATGCAACAAGAGGTAGTCTCTAGAAAGACAGGTTGCCTCCCACAATGTTACAGCATAGTGCTGTTGCTCTAGGTCTGGAAGTCACATGGCTATACAAGAGCAAGAGGTGAAGAAAATTGAGCAATCGCATACTGTCATCTAGTGGCCATAATTGAATAAGCCACAAAGGGCACTGAGCTGTTACTAGACACTTTGTTTAACTAGGCAAGTCAGTTAAGAACAAATTCTTACTTACAATGACGGCCTACCGGGGAAGAGTGGGTTAACTGCCTTGTTCAGGGGCAGAATGACAGATTTTTACCTTGTCAGCTCGGGGTTTTGATCCAGCAACCTTTCGGTTACTGGCCCAACGCTCTAACCGCTAGGCTACCTGCCACCCCCTTTATAGATTTCACGAATTTTGTACGGTATATGCCCTTGAGAGCTGCAATCTCTGATGGCACAATTGAAATAGGGTATTGTAGTAGAAGAAACTGGACAGCATTTGCATGTGAATATAAGTTAATCATGCATAACCCTGAATGTGAAAATACATCCACTCACATTCTCCTTGTTACTGAATGGACGTTCACTGGGGTGAAACTTTGGACTGCTACACAGCAACCTGGGCTAAGAGACAGAAGAAAGAGTGTGTTAATTAAACTCACACTGAGATAATCATACAAAACCCAATGGAGAGTAAATCCATAGACTGTTCTTTACCAGGAAGGACTGCAACGTCTTCATGCGACTGTTCCTGGAACAAATGAGAACATTACTTTGGATGATGCAGGTAGCAACACAGTACCACTGTCATCCACAGGGCCCATGGGGAGCAGGTACTCATCCCTCCACAAATGATAACAATCATATTTGTGTTTCCAGAATGTTTGGAGCATGGGGATTGCAATGCCAGGTTTGTGGGTTCAACTCCCGGGGCCACCCATACGTAAAATGTATGCATGCATGACTAAATCACTTTGGATAAAAGTGTCTGCTAAATGGCATATATTATTTTAAACACAGGGTTCAAGTTGGTGTCCTTGAAGGTGAGAGGAATAAGCCTGGTACCTTGGTGCGGGAGAGTCCAAGGCCACTGGAGAAGTAGGCTTGTCTGCAAACCAGCAGGAAATAATGTGCAAATAAAAATGGTGAGGACGGAGTGAAAACAATATGTTGCGATGGCCTCAAAAATGCAATGACAATCAAAGACAAACAAAAGTTTAAAAGCAGTGTCAACTGAAATTAAAAATGGTGCAAAAAGTAGCTGAAAGTGAAAAGCCTCTGCTACAGTACCTACCTAAGTTGGTGGAGAGAATATGCATTGCACACCAGCATAGATAAGATAGTCACACTCTGAACTTCAACCCAGTCAAGAGAAGAGGAGCCTGGTTCCTCCCAAGGTTTATACCTTGGGAGTTTTGCCTTGCCATTGTCACCTCTGATTTCTCTTTGGGGTGTCCCCCTGGGTTGCTTTTTGTTGTTGTTGTTGTGAATGACTATACCTACGGTATGCAAAAAGCATTGCTCACCTTTGTGTGGTGATCCCTGTGCAGCGGCATCGTCTACACTCCCAGTGCTGAGGTTGGACAGGTCCAGACATCTCCGAGGAGTGTCACTGAGTAATGCAGGTGATGTATAAGATAAACATGGGTAAATATAGTAGTATAATGACCATGAGTGCAGTTTATTTCTGCAAGGCATTTTGGACTCTCAATCCTTGTCTAATCTTATTCACAATCCATGTAAACATGGCACATGATCATGGCAGAGTATGAGTGTCCGGTAGCCTTTCCCTCGAGTGTCAGATAGCCACCCACACATGAAATCAGTTAGCCAACTAATGTAGTTCGAGGATAATAGCTTTTACCCTGTGTGAAAGGCGCGGAGTCCCGTAAAGCAGTTGGCGAGTTCTGACATTGGGGAGGCATGGTAGTCCGGTGAGTGAGGGCCAGGCATAGATAAACTGCAACGATCCATCGGTAGGCTACGTGGGAGGGGGGAAACACATGATGTTGTTAGCTAAATATTTTCGTTAGAGCAGGAGCAGACCTACATCAGTTAAACGTAGATAGATACTGAGTGATGTAGTTAGCTACCGTTAGCTAGCTACTGTAGATTTTTTATGTTGTTGTCTAGCTATTTAGCTAGCTAGCTAGAGATTATTAGCGCGCTACTATAGCTTACTCATCATGACACATAATTATTACATAAGACGTTAGTTATGTTATCTAACCAAAAACGATACATAATATATTTAGCTAAATAACTTACGATTCAACAATATCCGTAGCTAAAGAGAGTAGACAAATGGATTTTAAATGGGTCGCCAAAGAAACAACCAATGGCATGGCATCAAACGTCACTTCCGTGTTGCCGACTCATCGATTTGTCAGTGAAAATCACTCATCAAATCAAAAATGTGTCCAAAAAAAGTTTTACAATGTACTGTTATAAGCTAATGGTAAAAATATGCATAGGCTATTTCAGGCAGTGCTGTCCAATCTCTAAAATGTGCAGTCTTGTGTTAGAGACTGTCACAAAAGAAGCAATAGACTCTCATTCTATATTGAACCAAAATATAAATGCAACATGTAAAGTGTTGGTCCCATGTTTCATGAGCTGAAATAAAATAACCCGGAAATGTTCCATATGCACAACAACAAAAAGCTTATTTCTCTCAAATTTTGCAAACAAATTTGTTTACATCCCTGTTAGTGAGCATTTCTCCTTTGCCAAGATAATCCATCCACCTGACAGGTGTGGCATATCAAGAAGCTGATTAACCAGCATGATCATTACTCAGGTGCACCTTGTGCCCGGGACAATAAAAGGCCACTCTAAAATGTGCAGTTTTATCCCACAACACAATGCCCCAGATGTCTCAAGTTTCGAGGGAGCATGCAGACTGCAGGAATGTACACCAGAGCTGTTACCAGAGCTGTTACCAGAGATTTGAATGTTCATTAACTACCATAAGCAGCCTCCAATGTCATTTTAGAGAATTCGGCAGTACGTCTAAACGGCCTCACAACCGCAGACCACGTGTAACCACGCCAGCCCAGTACCTCCACATCCGACTTCTTCACCTAATCGTCTGAGACCAGCCACCCGGACAGCTGTTGAAACTGTGGGTTTGCACAACCGAAGAATTTCTGCACAAACTGTCAGAAACCGTCTCAGGGAAGAACATCTGCGTTATCATCTTCCTCACCAGAGTCTTGACCTGACTGCAATTCGGCATTGTAACCGACTTCAGTGGGCAAATGCTCACCTTCGATGGCTACTGGCATGCTGGAGAAGTGTGCTCTTCATGGATGAATCCTGGTTGCATTTTATTGATGGCAATTTGAATGCACAGAGATATCGTGAGAAGATCCTGAGGCCCATTGTCCTGACATTTATCTGCCGCCATCACCTCATGTTTCAGCATGATAATGCCTGGCCCCATGTCACAAGGATCTGTACACAATTCCTGGAAGCTGAAAATGTCCCAGTTCTTCCATGGCCTGCATACTCACCAGACATGTCACCCATTGAGCATGTTTGGGATGCTCTGAATCAGCGTGTTCCAGTTCCCACCAATATCCAGCAACTTCCCACAGCCAAAAGGAGTGGGACACCATTCCACAGGCCACAATCAACAGCCTGATCAACTCTATGTGAAGGAGATGTGTCGCGCTGCATAAGTCAAATGGCGGTCACACCAGATAAGAACTGGTTTTCTGATCCACGCCCCTACCATTTTTTAAGGTATCTGTGACCAACAGATGCATATCTGTAATCTCAGTCATGTGAAATCCATAGATTAGAGGCTAATTAATTTATTTCAATTGATTGATTTCCTTATATGAACTGTAACTCAGTAAAATCTTTGAAATTGTTGCATGTTGCATTTATATTTTTGTTCAGTGTAATTCTGTGGGTAGAAGTCTCTACGTGAAGGATGAGCAACTTTGATGGGGGTGGGGGCCACAAACAATCCTACATATTTTGCCATGCGGTGTAGAGAAAATGTTGCCATTTATAAGCTACAGTGTAGTGTTCTGCAATTCCGCACATTTTTCCACATTTGCCATCAAAAGGGGGGCACGGGCCACCAGTCGCACACCCCTGCTCTAAACTCTATCAGGAAGGAAAGGTTCAGGTAGGGCTACAGTCTGGTCCTCAAATCAAATGAAATTGTATTTGTTAAATATTTCATAAACAACAGGTGTAGACTAACAGTGAAATGCTGACTTACGGGTCCTTTTTCAACAATGTAGAGTTAAAGATTTAAAAAAATAATTGAAATAATGACACAAGGAATAAATACACAGTGAATAACGAATAACAATGACAAGTAAAAAAATAACATGACTATATACAGGGAGTACCAGTACAGAGTTGATGTACAGGGGTATGAGGTAATAACATGGCTATGTACAGGGAGTACCAGTACAGAGTTGATGTACAGGGGTACGAGGTAATAACATGGCTATGTACAGGGAGTACCAGTACAGAGTCGATGTGCAGGGGTACGAGGTAATAACATGGCTATGTACAGGGAGTACCAGTACAGAGTCGATGTGCAGGGGTACGAGGTAATAACATGGCTATGTACAGGGAGTACCAGTACAGAGTCGATGTGCAGGGGTACGAGGTAATAACATGGCTATGTACAGGGAGTACCAGTACAGAGTTGATGTACAAGGGTATGAGGTAATAACATGGCTATGTACAGGGAGTACCAGTACAGAGTTGATGTACAGGGGTACGAGGTAATAACATGGCTATGTACAGGGAGTACCAGTACAGAGTTGATGTACAGGGGTACGAGGTAATAACATGGCTATGTACAGGGAGTACCAGTACAGAGTTGATGTACAGGGGTACGAGGTAATAACATGGCTATGTACAGGGAGTACCAGTACAGAGTTGATGTACAGGGGTACGAGGTAATAACATGGCTATGTACAGGGAGTACCAGTACAGAGTCGATGTGCAGGGGTACGAGGTAATAACATGGCTATGTACAGGGAGTACCAGTACAGAGTTGATGTACAGGGGTACGAGGTAATAACATGGCTATGTACAGGGAGTACCAGTACAGAGTCGATGTGCAGGGGTACGAGGTAATAACATGGCTATGTACAGGGAGTACCAGTACAGAGTCAATGTGCAGGGGTACGAGGTAATAACATGGCTATGTACAGGGAGTACCAGTATAGAGTTGATGTACAGGGGTATGAGGTAATTGAGGTAGCTATGTACATATAGGTAGGGTTAAAGTTACTCGGCAACAGGATAGATAAGACAGTGGCAGTAGGTAGTCATTTGATTAGCTATTTAGCAGTCTTGTTTAGCAGTCTTATGGCTTGGGGGTAGAAGCTGTTCAGGGTCCTGTTGGTTACAGACTTGATGCACTGGTACTGCTTGCTGTGCGTTATCAGAGACAAGAGTCTATGGCTTGGGTAGCTGGAATCTTTGACCATTTGTTTAGGCCTTCTTCTGACACCACCTGGCATAGAGGTCCTGGATGGCAGGGAGCTCGGCCACAGTGATGTACTGGGCCTTACTCACCACCCTCTGTAGTGGCTTGCAGTAGCCATACCAAGCGGTGATGCAGCTAGTCAAGATGATCTCAGTGGTGCAGCTGTAGAACTTTTTGAAGATTTGAGGGCCCATGCCAAATCTTTTCAGCCTCTTGAGGGGGAAGAGACGCTGTCGTGCCCTCTTCACAACTGTGTGGGTGTGTGCGGACCATGTTAATTCCTTATTTATGTGGACACCGAGGAACTTGAAGCTCTCTACTTGCGCCACTACAGCCCCATCGATGTGGATGGGGATGTGCTCGCCCCTCCGTTTTGTGTAATCCACAATCAGCTCCTTTGTCTTGCTGACGTTGAGGGAGAGGTTGTTGTCCTGGCCTCCTCCCTATAGGCTGTCTCATCATCATCATCTGTGATTAGTCCTACCACCGTTGTGTGGTCAGCAAACATGATTATGCATTATGGGTGGGTCTTAGGGGGCCTTGTCTGCCCTACCGTACCTTCTTGCCCATCCAAATAAAATATTGATCATTTATTTGACCGCGCCAACAGAAAGACGCATCAATCTTAGTTTAAGTATCCGACTGAGCGAAACAGCGCCCCTCTGTCTCAGTATGTGTAGACCATATCTGGCCACAACAAATCAGTTGAATGAGCCGTTGATTTCCATAGGCGGGCACGTTTTTCACTTTGTTTGTTGTTGATGGGTGTTATAGTAAAGACCAGGCAGCTCGTGAATTTCAAGTTTGGAGAAGCTTACAATTTATCCTACCATTTCTAACGATCTGAGTGCCAGTTATGATTATTTGTATATATGCATTTTCATGGAACAACTTAATTTCAATAATACAATTTACATTTCTCAAAATCATTGTCACGTGGTTAATAATAAAAATCTGAAGTAAATTATAAAAATCTCTAAATTAAAATTAATCTAAGGCAAGAGCACCAACCTCTGCCATATGGACACATTGATACACTGTGATCCATCTTCAACTAAAGCCTAAAGCTGACAAATAAAAACAGTAGAAAATACCCTGATGAAAATTCTGTCTCTTTCAGTCACATTCATCGCTCTACTCCACCTGTCTGACTTCCTTTCTCTCTTTCTTGACTTGAGCTATTGCTAGTGAAGTGCAACATTGTTTTAAATCATCAACTGGGTCCAGCCTGAATTTGTCACTGTAGCGAACTTGCAACATTGTATCAACTAGCCTATTCCCGGCACTCTGAGTTTCCCACACCAGTAAGCTCAGGACAGCTGTTTTTTTTTAGGAAGTTTTCTCTGGACATATGGAATCATCAGATCAATATATTTTGCTCTTTCACACCGAGGCTTGGTGTTGGAAAGATTTTTCAAATACTGAGGAACTATCATTGCCAATGGATGTAAAAAACAAACAGACTTTGTTGATTTACTGTGTGAGGTGAAGAAAAAATTATTGAGAAGCTCATCTTATTAGTGGTGGACGTGGGGAGTTATGACAACCAGAAATCAGACATTGCCTCATACTAGTACATGGGAGTATGGCTAGACGGTACAGTGTCCTTCTCTCAGCTCATATCAAAGCTGCAGGCTAAGGTTAAATCTAGACTTGGTTTCCTCTATCGTAATTGCTCCTCTTTCACCCCAGGGGCCAAACTAACCCTGATTCAAATGACCATCCTACTCATGCTAGATTACGGAGACGTAATTTATAGATCGGCAGGTAAGGGTGCTCTCGAGTGGCAAGATATTCTTTGCCATTCGGCTATCAGATTTGCCACCAATGCTCCTTATAGGACACATCACTCCACTCTATACTGGTCATCTCTGTTTACCCATCGCAAGACCCACTGGTTGATGCTTATTTATAAAATGATCTTAGGCCTCACTCTCCCCTATCTGAGATACCTACTGCAGCCTTCATCCTCTACATACAACACCCGTTCTGCCAGTCGCATTCTGTTAAAGATCTCCAAAGCACAAACATCCCTGGGTCACTCCTCTTTTCAGTTTGCTGCAGCTAGCAACTGGAACGAGCTGCAAAAAACACTCAAACTGGACAGTTTTATCTCTTCATTCAAAGACTCAATCATGAACACGCTTACTGACACTTGTGGCTGCTTCGCGTGATGTATTGTTGTCTCTACCTTCTTGCCCTTTGTGCTGTTGTCTGTGCCCAATAGTGTGTGTACCATGTTTTGTGCTGCTACCATGTTGTGCACCTGCCATGTTGTGTTGCTACCGTGTTGTTGTCATGTGTTGCTGCCGTGCTGTGTTGTTGTCTTAGGTCTCTCTTTATGTAGTGTTGTGGTGTGTCTCTTGTCATGATGTGTGTTTTGTCCTTTTTTCTTCTTTTTTTTATCCCAGCCCCGGTCCCAGCAGATGGCCTTTGCCGTTTGGTAGGCCTTCATTGTAAATAAGAATTTGTTTTGAATAAATAGTTAATTAAGAATCACATCTTAAAAAATGGGCACTTTCCTACTTTTGTATGCAGCATGCCTACTTCTGTGTGTGCTCAGGCGAACACACTCCCTCAACATTATTAGGACAGAGAAACCAGACATTGTAAAAGCATCAGAGCAAGGGAAACGGTGCCCCTCTGTCTCAGTATGTTTAGACAATGTATCTGATGCTGTCTGGACCAAAAGAGTCAGAATTGGAAAAGATAGTTAGCGGGTGCACAGTGCACTGTCAGGATGCTGGATTGCCCTAAAATAAATGGATGTTTCGCCAAAATTATATAATTACTCCTGTCTAAATAAAATCATTCAAAATACTTCACCAGGTAGGATGACTTAGCCAACACTCCCGACCTCGATAATCACCAAACCTCGTTGGGAAAGACCAAAATATCAGGAGTGCATTATAACTGCAGTATGCTGCAATTTTTTTACTGCAGTAATTTTGATATGACTCTGTCCAAAATACCACAGTCAACTGCAGTTAGTGCACTTTTACTGCAGTTTCAAAACTAGCTTTTTTGTACGGGATATATCCAGTGGAAACGTCATAAAAAACACATGTCTGTCCTGAGCTCACTGACACAGGAGACTCTGAGCGCCCGGAATAGGCTAGTTGAAAAAAATGTCAAATTTGCTAGCGACAGCTTCCAGCGAACCCAGTGAATATTTATTACAATGTTGCACTTCACTAGCAATAGCTCAAGTTAAGACAGATAGAAAGGGAAGTAGACAGGCAGAGTCGAGAGATGAATGTGATTGAAAGAACCATAATATTTTCTACTGTTTTTATTTGTTTGCTTTAGGCCTATGTATTTTACTTAGTTGACTATATACGTTATAGCCCTACTGCTGCATTGGCCATAGGCTATCTCTGAGTTCTATGCTCTTATTTATTTAGCCGACAATGGATCACAGTGTATCAATGTGTCCATATGAGGCTGGTTCTCTCGGCTTAGTTGAATTTTAACTTTCCGATTTTTATCATTTGACTTCAGATTTTTATGATTAACCATGTGACAATGATTTTGAAACATTATTATTGAAATGAAACTATTCCACAAAAATGCGCATATAAAAATAATCATAACTGCCACACAGATCGGTTGAAATGGTAAGATAAATTGTAAGCTTCCACAAACTTGAAACTCAGGAACTGCCTATGGTCTTTACTATTACATCCATTTAAAAAATGGTGAACCCGCAAGCAAGCCTGTGCACACATTGGAGGTCCCGTGAAAAAATGTGCCACCTATGGAGGTCAAAGGCCATTCCAACTGATTCGTTCTGGTGCATGCCCTGTGTTTGATTGGTGTGGCCATGCAGTCGTGGGTGAACAGGGAGTGCAGTAGGGGACTAAGCACACACCCCTGATGTGTTGTTGCCCACCCTAACCGCCTGAGGGCATCCTGCCAGGAAGTCTAGGATCTAGTTGCAGAAAGAGGTGTTCAGTCCCAGGGTCCTGCGCTTGGAGGGGACTATGGCGTTGAATTCCTGAGCTGTATTTAGTCAATGAACAGCATTATTACATAGGTATTTTGTCCAGATGGGTGAGGGCAGTGTTGGTTGCAATAGAGATTACATCATCTGTGTTAGGGTGGTATGTGAATTGGAGTGAACGGGTCCAGGGTGAGGGTGTTGATGTGAGCCATGACCAGCCTTTCATGGCTACAGATGTGAGTGCGTTCTTGGGCACGGGACTATGGTGGTCTATGGTGGTCTGCTTGAAACAAGTTGTGTACTAAATATGTTTATTTATTTTTTCTTTTCATTGTCACATACACTGGATAGGTGCAGTGAAATGTGTTGTTTTACAGGGTCAGCCATAGTAGTACAGCGCCCCTGAGGCAAATTAGGGTTAAATGCATTGCTCAAAGGCACATCAACAAATGATTCACCTTGTCAGCTCAGGTATTCGAACCAACAACCTTTTGGTTACAGGCCCAACACTCTAACCTCCAGGCTAGTCTCCCTAGGCCTAGGCAGAAGGACTGGCTCCCACATTAACAACGTTACAGGTTAGGCCTCCCGAGTGGCGCAGTGGTCTAAGACACTGCATCGCAGTTGCTAGCTGTTCCACTAGAGATCCTGGTTCGAGTCCAGGCTCTGTCGCGACCGGGAGACCCATGGGGCGGCACACAATTGGCCCAGCGTCGTCCGGGTTAGGGGAGGGTTTGGCCGACAGTGATGTCCTTGTCCCATTTGCTCTAGTGACTCCTGTGGCAGGCCGGGCACATGCACGCTGACACGGTTGCCAGGTATACCAGGTGTTTCCTCCGACACATTGGCTGGCTTCCGGGTTAAGTGGACATTGTGTCAAGAAGCAGTGGTTGGGTCAAGAAGCTTGGTTGGGTTGTGTTTCGTGTGTTTTGTGTTTTCGGAGGACGCACGGCTCTCGACCTTCGCCTCTCCCGAGTCCGTACAGGAGTTGCAGCGATGAGACAAGACTGTCCAAGACAACCAATTGGATACCATGATACCACAAAATTGGGGAGAAAAAAGGGTAAAAAAATATCTAAATAAATAAATTAAAAATAAGAAAAAAACTATTATGTAAAATTCTAAAATAAAAATAACAAATAAAATAATGTTACAGGTTTGAAATTTCCGAGACGGACCCTGTACAGGCCAGGGCTTGCACATAAAGATCAATACCTCTTACAGGGCATATATTTTTAATTTCTCAATATCATTTCTCAATATCATATGCATCTACTTTTCTTTCATTTTCAGAATCTGTGTAGGTAGGGCATCATATTCAAATAATAAAGATAAATAAATAGCCTAAGCTAGGAGGAAGTGTAAGTCTCCATGACAACGACAACACCACGTGATTTAAAAAAATGGAAAAAGGAGATAGGGCAGCCTTTTTCAGTGCTGCAGAGCAGCAAGTTATACTTCAGCGGTTTGAGGACCTAAAACATATTTTCAATCACAAAAATAATACAACTGCTGCTGGTAAAGCGAGACAGGCAGCATGGCAGAAAATTGCCGATTCAGTCAACGCGTAAGTAACGTTAGCTGCCATATCATTTAAATACAGTACCCAGTGAGTGTAGCTAGCTAACTAAGTTAGCTAGTGATGAATTGGTTGATAGCTCTCTGTGTAAAGAAGTGGGCTGACTAACTAGCTTGTTACTCTAGCTACGTTCAGTAGTTAGTTAGCTACAGTACAGTCTGACAAGGAACCATGAATGGCTTTGTAATTCCTGTCTGATAGCAAATTTAGCTAACTAAGTTAGCTGTCTGACCAGCATCTTCGAACAGCTGGTATAGCTAGCTAGCTAACCTTATTCTAAAGATAACGGTAACTGATAAGGTTACTTGCTTTCCCTCATCCATGGTTATCCATTGAAATTGCAAGATGTCAACCAATGGCTTGCGACAATATTGCAATTTCAAGTCAAACAGTCAGTGGAGATGAAAGTTACACATAAACACAAAGTAAACAATCCAGTTTTTGGATAGGCTATTTGTTGTGTGTAGAGAAGATGTTGTAACTACTCATTGATTCAGATTAAACTATTTCACCTACCTGACAGGGTTAATCCATCTGGAGTAAAACGAAGTTGGCTGCAGGTCAAGGTGAAATACAAGAACATGGTACAAACAGGTGAGCTGCACAGTCCGTGCACTGCCCCATAGACTCCACTGTGACATTTTGTCAAGATACTAATTTACAATGTAATCTCTGATTCCAGCCAAAAAAGCAGATAGGCGGAAGACCAAGGAAGGCCCACTGCAACCTGTCTTTTCTGCTGCAGAGGACCTGATGGCTGAAACCCATAAATTCTGTTCCACTATAGACAGTATCACAGAGGAAACCTCTTCCACAGAACTCGAGTCAACACTCTCCTGCTCAAACTTTGTGAGAGGCAAGTCTAATCCATTGGGGTCACCACTGTCTTTTTAGATCTGGCATTGACCTCACCATTGTTTTAACACAAGCGTTATACATTTGCAGCGCTAGCAAACCACATGACATCAGAGGAGATCATAGCAGAATCTGGGTCCGAAGTGTCATCGAATAATGTGAGTTGTCGAAAGCTACAGAAAACATTCAAGCAGTTGTTTCTCAGCCTACCGTACTTTTGTTAATTTGACTACTTTGTATGTTTCAGGTACCAGTCGTATACATTGACAATGCAGAAGAAATCACGTCAGATTCCTCTATACATGAGGTAGGCCTAATATGGTTTATTCAGAAAAGATGTGTGGTTGGAAAATGTTCAAGTGGAATTTGTTAAATGAATGTACTTGAAGCGTATACAGTTATTATATAAAGTGAAAAAGTATTCTGGAAGTGGCCTAATCAGTTATCAGACCTCATTGATAAAGATAATGGCCTAAACATTACACCTCCGTAGGGTCCAGGCATAAACGAGACCACACGTGAGGCCACACCATCCACTTCTAAAACATGGGACAGAGAGGTAAAAGAACCCCCAAAAAATTTTTTTTGCCATGTAAGGTCTAATATTTCTACATTATGAATACAATATACTGAGAAAATGATGGGTGTAATGGCAGCCGTTAATACAAATTATGCATTTGATTAAATCAATGTTTTTAAGGGGGACAAACCAAGAAAGCCCTCAAATGTCAAAGTGAAGGACTTGTATATGAAATACTTGCAACAGGAGATTGACTACAGGAGATTAAAGATGCAAAAGATGTCATTGGAGATGAAATTACTTGAGAAACAATTAAATGTAAGTTCCACTTGAGAAACAATGAAATGTAAGTTCCACAACTTAATGTTTACAAGATGTCATGTCACACAAGCAGCATCATCTTAGTAGAATTGTAGGACAGTTAAATAAACAATCAACTTAGAACTTTTGCATAAACAAAGTCAAACTTGGTGGTAAAAGGCCCAGGATTGGGGAAAACTAACAGGATAGCTGTTCAGAATGTAAATTAACCTAAAACCATCCACATCACTTCAACAACCAGTTGTCATATTTCTAATTTAACCAATTTTGGACTTATTCATGAAATTTCTTTCAACCTTCGCTCATGTTTACATGTTTCTCTTTTCTTCGCAGTCATGAACGGAAATGAATCATGCTTATGTACAGTTATTGCAATCTTTCAGTTTTACTTTTTGAATAAATGTTCCTCCCCCCCAAAAGTGTCAGATTCCTTCTTCCGATACCATTTACTGATCTCTGGAGGGCATATCTCTGGAGTGGTACAGTGTCTATACGTAGTCAGTGGCCTTTTCTCATTTGGGTAAAAGTCTAACCACCTCCCGTGACCCAGAAAGTGGTCGAGGAGCGTGTTAATTTGTTAGTAGGCAAACGGAAGACTGTCCTCCCCTCCTCAATAGCCTCCTTTTGGCGAGGAAGCACAAGTGTATCCTACCAGAGTCCTTTACAGAAGAGTTTTGAGAGGGGGAAATTGTAATTGTGTGAAATTGTCAAAACACCTGGCTGCATGACACAAAGAGCTCAGCAGCAATGCTATCCCTGATTGCTGTACCATCTTGGTATTCACAGTGAACAGGCTCTGGGTTTTTCCGGGGCATCCAACTGAAACAGGGTGGGGCCTCCTTACGAATGATGGCAACATTATGAAGGACCATGCATCCCACTATTATGTCACACGCGCTCTGTGGCGACACTCGGAGACCCTTCAAACAACCAAATCGGGACCTTAACGTAGTGAATGTTGTCTTAATGCATGCTCTTGTCTCGTACAGTGCCTCATTGAAGCAGCTCTCTGCACCTGGTTTTGGATTCAGGTATGGTGTCATCAAGAATGGAAGACAGGGATACTCATTGTCAGCCACAAGCTGCCCATCAAAACAACCTGAGAAGTAGGGGAGGTAAGAGAGACATGCTGAAATCATAGAACTTGGAAGTTGTAACATTTGTGATTGTGTAATGTTGTCACCTTGCTGAAACTGATGGTACAGTACACTCTTTTGGAGTATGTGGAAGTCATTCACAGATCCAGGCCACTTTGCCTCAATGTTTGTGATGAGACATTGCGAATCACAAACCATCTGGAAAAGATTTACAATGCAGTGAGTTTCCAAATGAGATTCTCTATGAATATATTTTTTTTAATATAGAATTTCTTTATCACAGTTATGCATTTACACCTTCCCCAATATTACCTGCACATTTATGCTGTAAAATGATCTCTGATTAGTATAATCAGATACCTCTGGTCCTGAAGGCGCTTTGATGGGTATGTGAGTGGAGTCCACCACACCAATTACATTAGGTAGTCCTGCAACGATCACAGGCGTTGAATTATTTATCTAGTTTACAGTTTAACTTACTAGTACTAACAAAAGCATTAGCCTACTATGAAAGAATACATAACCTGCTATTCTATAAAAGCCGTCGTTAACTTCTTGTTGAGAGCAATGACCAGGGAACTTCACGAAATCAGGGAGAATTCTCGCCAGTGCGATGTATACTCTCCGTATGGCTCGACAAACTGTGGATTTGCTCAAGTTTTCAGCGTCTCCGACTGCATGCATATATTCTCCACACGCGAAAAAATGTAAACCAATGCAGAGTGTTTGCATTACTGTAAGCGCACAGCTGCGGAGTGTATCGTTTCTCAATGAAGGTGTCAACAGATCCGCCAGGTATACTATACAATGAGACGAGAAGTGATACCTCTCGTTAATGTATTCTTCGGAAAAACTTAGAGGATTTTGTCTGTCTTTGAACAAACGCTTAGTTCGTATTGTTTTTCTCACAACTTGTGCCCCGATGTCAATTGGATCTCGTAAAAAAGGGCACGCCATCGTTCAAAGCAAAATTCGTGGATGGAAGAAACGTTCATTTGTTTTCTGTGCTGACGGAATATCCGGAATGACATCTTCAAAATAAAAGCCCCCAAATTAAAAAGCCATAAGATCCGAATATAAAATGGTGAATTCAACAATAAAAAAATCTATTAACTGTAATAATTGTGTCAACTATTAAAACAATCACAAATTAATAATGGCAATAAAAATATATATATATATTCAGTTTGTTTTCCCATTCACTTCAGTGTAAATACTCTCACTTGAGTCCAGAAATAGTGGAAGATTAGCTAGCTACATGTTATTTCCCCCCCAGTCCCCATGAGGGTTGTATTTTGAGTATTTGTAAATACCAATGGCATGAATCGCTTACTTGAAATTGAAATACTGTTTGTCTCTGAATATGTAGTGATTGCATAAAAGTTTAAATCCTCCCCTCTGCATGAGCAAGGAAAGCTGTGGTGACTGAATGCAATCAATCCGCTTTGGCATGATCATCAATGGTTTTTGCTCTCAGCTGTTAATGAAGGAAATTGCGTACTTACGGTTATGATTAGTGGACAACGCATACAGTGCCTTCAGAACGTATTCATACCCCTTGACTTATTCCACATTTAGTTGTGTTACAGCCTGAATTAAAAATGTATTAAATATTTTTTCCCCACCGATCGATACACAATATCCCATTATGACAAAGTGAAAACATGTTTTTAGAAATGGTTGCAAATTTATTGAAAATGAAATACAGAAATATCTCATTTACATAAGTATTCACACCCCTAAATCAACACTTTGTAGAAGCACCTTTGGCTGAGATTACAGCTTTGAGTCATCTTTGGTATGTCTGTATCAGCTTTGCACATCTGGATTTGGGGATTTTCTCCCATTCTTCCTTGCAGATTTTCTCAAATTCTGCTAAATTAGATGGGGAGTGGCAGTTAACAGCAATCTTCAAGTCTTCCCACATATTTTTTTTATAGGATTCAAGTCTGGGCTTTGGCAGGGCCACTCAAGGACTTTCACATTCTTGTTCTGAAGCCATTCCAGCATTCCTTTGCCTGTATGTTTGGGGTCATTGTCCTGTTGGAACGTAAATCTTCACCCCAGTCTAAGGTCGTTTGCACTCTGAAGCAGGTTCACATCAAGGATTTGCCTGTATTTGTCTCCATTCATTGTTTTCTCTATCCTTACCAGTCTCCCAGTCCCTGCCGCTGAAAAACATCCCCATAGCATGATGTTGCCACCACCATGCTCCACAGTAGGGATGGTGTTAGACGGGTGATGTTGTGCCTGTTTTTTTCCAGACATAGCGCTTGGCATTCAGGCCAAATATTTAAATGTTTGTCTCTTCAGACCACAGAATATTTTGCCTTATGCTCTTGAGTCTTTCACATCCTTTTTGCAAACTCCAGGTTTGTTGTCATGTGGCTTTTTCTCAGGAGTGGCTTCTGTCTGGCCACTCCCATAAAGCCCAGATTGGTGAAGTGCTGTAGAGACTGTTGTCCTTCTGGCAGGTTCTCCCATCTCTGCCAAGGAACTCTGTAGTGGTCATTGGGTTCTTGGTCACCTCCCTGACCAAGGTCGTTCTTGCCTTGTTGCTCAGTTTGGTCGGACAGCTAGCACTAGGCAGAGTCTGGGTAGTTCCATATTTTTTTCAATTTCCCAATGATGGAGACCACTGTGCTCTTGGAACTTTCAACACTCTAGAAATATTTTTAAACACTTCCACAGATATATGCCTCATCACAATCTCAGAGATATACAGTACCAGTCAAAACTTTGGACACACCTACTCATTCAAGGGTTTTTATTTATTTTTACTATTTTCTACATTGTAGAATAATAGTGAAGACATCAAAATAAGGAAATAACACATAGGGAATCATGTAGTAACCAAAAAAGTGTTAAACAAATCAAAATATATTTTATTTTTGAAATTCTTCAAAGTAGTCACCCTTTTTATTGATGAAAGCTTTGCACACTATTGGCATTCTCTCAACCAGCTTCATGGGGTAGTCACCTGGAATGCATTTAAATTAACAGGTGTGCCTTGTTAAAAGTTAATTTGTGGAACTTCTTTCCTTAATGCATTTGAGCCAATCAGTTGTGTTGTGACAAGGTAGGGGTGGTATACAGAAGATAGCCCTATTTGGTAAAAGACCAAGTCCATATTATGGCAAGAACAGCTCAAATAAGCAAAGAGAAAGGACAGTCCATCATTACTTTAAAACATGAAGGTCAGTCAATCTGGAAAATTTCAAGAACTTTGAAAGTTTCTTCAAGTGCAGTTGTAAAAACCATCAAGCGCTATGATGAAACTGCCTCTCATGAAGACCACCACAGGAAAGGAAGACCCAGAGTTACCTCTGCTGCAGAGGATAAGTTCTTTAGAGTTACCAGCCTCAGAAATTGCAGAAATTCTTTAGTTGCCAGCCTCAGAAACGCAGAGTATGTGAACGGATTATCTCCGCATGTGTGCTTACCACCATGGAGGAGGTGTGATGGAGCTTTGCTGGTGACACTGTCTGTGATTTATTCAGAATTCTTAACCAGCATGGCTACCACAGCATTCTGCAGCGATACGCCATCCCATCTGGTTTGCACTTAGTCCCACTATCATTTGTTTTTCAACAGGACAATGACCCAACACGCCTCCAGGCTGTGTAAGGGCTATTTGACCAAGAAGGAGAGTGATGAAGTGCTGTATCAGATGACCTGGCCTCCACAATCACCTGACCTCAACCCAATTGAGATGATTTGGGATTATTTGGGGTGCAAAGTGAAGGAAAAGCAGCCAACAAGTGCTCAGCATATGTGGGAACTCCTTCAAGACTGTTGGAAAAGCATTCCAGGTGAAGCTGGTTAAGAGAATGACAAGCGTGTGCAAAGCTGTCATCAAGGCAAAGGGTGGCTACTTTGAAGAAACTCAAATATAAATTATTTGTTTAACACTTTTTTTGGTTACTACATGATGCCATATGTGTTATGTCATAGTTTTGATGTCTTCACTATTATTCTACAATGTAGAAAATAGTCAAAATAAAGAAAAACCCTTGAATGAGTAGGTGTGTCCAAACTTTTGACTGGTACTGTGTGTACAGGTCCTTGGACTTCATGGTATAGTTTCTACTCTGACAACTGTGGGACCTTCTATATAATAACAATTTGGGGGGTGCTTATATCTGTCCTGTTGCAGGCAAGTGTGTAATCTAAATGTTGTTTTTTGCCCGCCTCCCGCCTCCCAACTCCCCGAGACACCCGCACGGTAAGGGTAGCCATTGTACAGTGCCCCTGGAGCAATTGGGGTTAAGTGCCTTGCTCAAGGGCACAGTGACAGATTATATATTTTTGACCTCGTCAGCTCCAGTATTTGAACCAACAACCTTTGGTTACTGGCCCACGCTCTAACCTTGCACGACAGGTGTGTTTCTTTCTAAATCATGTCCAAACAATTGAATTGGACTCCAATCAAGTTGTAGCGACATCACAAGGATGATCAAAGGAAATTGGATGCACCTGAGTTCAATTTGGAGTGCCATAGCAAAGGGGTGTGAATACTTACATATTTCTGTATTTCATTTTCAATACATTTGCAAAAAATTCTAAAAACATGTTTTCACTTTGTCATAACGGGGTATTGTGTGGAGATAGGGGAGGGGAAAAATATTTAATCCATTTTGAATTCAGGCTGTAACACCAACAAAATGTGGTATAAGTCAAGGGGTATGAATATTTTCTAAAGGCACTACATGTGTGTCATATTTTGGGCCTTGTTGCTAAAGTGAATTTGTCAGAGCAGAACAGATGTTGAGGATTAGGTTCATGTGTCAAATAAAGCCACTGCCCCATGGCTGCTCCACGGGGACCCAGCAGTGCTTCAAGACTGTCCACCGAGGTATGCAGTTCCGTGAGGAAAGTCTTCCAGTTTCCTAGAATTAGCTGACAGAATGACCGTGCAAATGCCTGACCATCCATGAGACATCTAACTAATAAGGAGGGGGAGCAACCTTGCTGTTATGTAAACCCGGCAACACCACTACATAGTACACAACACTTGAGAGAAAGTAACATAATTGTAGTACAGTACTATTGATTCTGGGCCTGCAAATAATTTTTTTTTAAATTCCAGATACTAAAAATGCTTTTTATTCCGCATGTAAAAACTATAGATAAATGTTTTACTTTACAGAGTTCATGCATAAAGATAATACATATAATTAGAATATTGCATTATCGGGTTCATGTTCACACTGCTTAAGTTAACATTCAACTAGCACCATCTTGTATAAAAATTGCTTTGAAATGAATAAAAACTAAATACATTATCTTTAGTAAGAAAAATGTAATCTGTCCTTTAAAAATTGCTTTCGTACATGAATACTTTTAGGGAGAAAACTTGAAAAAAGGGCAAATACAGAAAGTTATGAAATCAGTTTAAGTTGTTTTACCCCTTGTGTAAGTAAAACATCCAAACTCTGGTAGTTGTCCCAACATGCACAAAACAAAGAAATGAAGCATAAGGTTGGAGGGATATTATTACCGCATGTAGCCGACAAACCAGGTCTTGAACCCTAACCGAAACATTCTCCAGGCCTCTCTTTCATTGTAGCTAACATCATTATTTGTTTGAAGTCATCCCATCAAGTTGATGCGGGTGCTTAAATGACTGATTTTAATATTACAGCAAAATTATAACTTGGTTTAATTTACTACTGCATTGAGCCGGCTCTGACGCTGCTGTCCCGTAAAGAACACTTCACAGTTTGTTCTTCTTCAATGGTTGCGGTTGGTCCATTTCTGACCTGTCGCCACTGGCAGTGAAAGGGATTCTTTGGTTAACTCTTTTCCCAATAGTCTCCACCTGGAAAGGACAAAACAGTTACTTTGGAAAAGTGGACTGTCTATTCCTCAACTTTTTTCAAATAATAATGGAACTCACTAAGCATGCTGCTGTGAATGGATCTTTGGCTTTTTGTCAGCACAGCCTTCCAAAAGCAAAGACAACCTTTTTTTTGGTCCTAGGGTGTTTTCATAATCTCATCAGAAACCTAGACATTGTTCACGTCTTACTGTAGGATGACAGGTAGCCTAGCGGTTAGAGTGTTGGGCCAGTTCGAAAAGGTGAAAAATCTGCTGATGTGCCCTTGACTAAGGCACTTATCCCTAATTTGCTCCAGGGTTTTCCATACTACTATGGCTGACCCTGTAAAACAACACATTTCACTGCACCTATATGTGACAAAACATATATTTTTTACTGTGGCCGTGGTTACTCGCCTGGAAGCCAATATGCTGGAGTTGGTCGTGCAAGCTGTCCAAGATCCTTCTGCCGTCAAAGATGAAGGCAGGTTTCAGCATGGCTTTATGGATCCTCTCATAGTCCAGCTCCTGCAATACAAATATAGACTTCATGTTTTACATTGAGAGCTCCCTTTCATCAATGAACTGTGCAACTACGGTATGTTATTATATAAGTGGCACCAAAATATCTGTGTGGTCAGAGTCATCTCCTTGCCATTTGACGAGTGAGTAGCTTAAAAAATTAAATACACACCGTGAACATATCCCACTCTGTGCAGATCACAATTGCATGGGCGTTCTCACAAGCCTTGTATGGGTCTGTGACGATGGTGACTAGACGAGAAACTAGGATGAGTGAGGATAAACAAGGATTACTTCATGCATATAAATACAACTTCTTCACACAATTGTACAACAAACATTAATCCCATCTCATTAGAATGAGCAAAAAAAGTCTCCCACGTTATGGCAACTAACACCTAACGCAGAGAACAGAACACCCCTTGAAATATCATTATGCACTCAATAAAGGTATTCATGTTAATCTTCTTGATGATTTACTATTATATTAATTTACAGAAAGAACACTGTGGCTACCTGTGGCAGTGTCATGTCTTTCTGAGGGTGTGGGCTTAGTCAGGTCCTGCATGATCTGCTCAGCTTTAACCTTTGGGTCATAGATGTGTAGACAGGCTCCCTCCTCCAGCAGGTAGCGACTAATGTAGATACTAGAGGATTCCCTGAAAACAAAATGCACACAAGGATATAAGTATATGAGCTTGGAGGGGGCAACAGGACAATACGCTCAGAGCTTTGGATGTAAGCAGAAAAATATTTTAAATGCCCCTCCATACCTTGTATCGCCAGTGTTTTTCTTGAAAGCGAATCCGAGCAAGGCTATCTTCTTGTCTGTCACTGTGTTGAAGAGGCAGTTGATTATCCGTGAGGAGAATCGTTTTCGCTGGTAGTCGTTTATCTCTATAACCTGGGAGATGCAACAATGAGATGTTCAACATGTCATTGTGATACTGTATTTACTGACCGTAAAACAAAAAAGTGGTACAGGAATGTCTTATCAAATGAGAAGCGAGTTCTGTATTACACTACTTTGAGTTGATGATAAAAGCACACCTGTTGCCAGTATCTTGCAACCTCGGGTAAGTTCAGCGCCTCGCATAGGTACACAAGATTGAGAACGTCTTTCTGGAAACAGCTGCCACCAAATCCTGTGAAACAAACACAGAATGTATCATGACTGAACTCATCCACTCACATCCCACTTTTCCATAACTGAAACCCAATCACTCAGTCATCCAATGATCTCATCTAACCGCTCAGTCATCCAATGATCTCATCCAACCACAACTTAACTGTTACTACCCCACAACTCAACCACTCCAGCCTTGCTTCTCTCCCACTCACCTACGCTGGCCTTCAGGAAGCGGCTGCCTATTCTCTGGTCTGTCCCAATGGCATGCGCCACCTCCTCCACATCAGCACCGGTTACCTCACAGAGGGCACTGATAGAGTTGATGCTACTGATACGTTGGGCAAGAAAGGCATTGGCTGCCTATGGAAAAACCAGGAAACATTGCAGGAGGTGTCTCAGATCGTAACGCTGCTGACCTGAGATTGTTATACAGTAATGTATAGAAGGACATATAAATACCAGCTTGGAAAGCTCAGAGGACCAGGTATTGGTGGTGATGATCTTGTTCTTGGGGACCCAGTGTTCATAGATGCTCCGCAAGGCCTGAATAGCATGTTGGCCCTCGGGGGTCTCATCCCCCCCAATCAATACCCTGTCTGGATTCTTCAGATCAGTGATGGCTGTTCCCTCAGCAAGAAACTCTGGGTTTGAGAGAACCTGCAGGAGAACAAGATCATACTTTTAAAGACCTGAAGACATGGCAGGTAGATGAAAGTAGACGTTTGATACGCAGTCCATCCACCCATGCAAGCCTGTCCCCTGAAATCACCTGGAAGCTGAGGCTACTCTTGGTGTTGGCATTGAAGATGCGGCGGATGCTCTCAGCAGCACGTACAGGAACTGTGCTTTTCTCCACAACAATCTTACAGCCACTGGAGACATCGGCAATGCGCCGGGCACATGCTTCTATGTACTTCAGGTCCGCTGCTCGACCCTTACCAATCCCAAACGTCTTGGTAGGCGTATTGACCTGGCAAAGGAAAGGGGAAATGTTTCAGGTGGATTCAATCATGGATCTTTTTCCATCACTGCATTTTGGGCGGCAGGTAGCCTAGTGGTTAGAGTATTTGGCCAGTAAGCTAAAGGTCACTAAGTCGAATCCCCGAGCAGACAAGGTGGAACATCTGTCTGTGCTGTGCCCTTGAAAAAGGCACTTAACCCTAATTGCTGACCCTGGTCGTGACCCCCAGAGGTTGTCTTAGGGGGAGATATGCAAAACAACATTAATCTTTTTTTTTTAAATACACACGTGTGAAGTTGGACAAATATAAGCAACCACCAAATTATTACTATTACCTTCAACGAAAGCAAAACTGAGACGCATGTCTCAACAATACTTCACATAAGAAAGGAAAGTGTTGAAAAGGAGTATTTACAGATATGAAGACCAGGTCTGCATTTTTTATGGCCTCATCAATGTCTGTGGAGAAGAAAAGGTTGACCCCGCGGCATGAGTCCACCACTTCCTGGAGTCCAAGCTAGAAAGAGAGAGAGGTTGTTAGAGCACAAGTGTCAAAAGTATCATGAGAGCTCAAAAGTCAAGTGGCCAAAATGAATGACTTTATGTAGCAACACTAGTAGCTGGAAATATTGGAAAGACCAATACAAGTTAGGACAGATCTTTGAGAAACCTGGATATGAATGAGTAATACAGTTTTACTTAATTTCCTGCAGTTGAGACAAGTTCTACTAAGTTGAGATCTATTCCGATAGTTTCTTGTACTAATATTGTCTCCCACTCACCTCAAAGATGGGAAGGCTATCAGAATTCCAGGCACGGATGCGGTCTTCATTCACATCAACCACGGTAACCGTCACTTCAGGGCACATCTGGGCGATGACGCTGCAGGTGGGACCGCCCACGTAGCCAGCCCCAATACAACAGATCCTCCTCACCTCCATCATTCTCCCTCTCGAGAAAGAAAATACAATCATGTAAGACGGGGGTCTACATACTATTTTTTTCAATGAATTGAGTGATAAAATAGCATCTTTCCCCCAACATTTCCATTTAACAGAAACTAAGCAAATACAGATGGGCCTGTCATTTATTTTAACTCCTGGCACTACTGACATCCTTTACCAAGCAGGGTGTCAATTACATACAGTGAGGGAAAAAAGTATTTGATCCCCTGCTGATTTTGTACGTTTGCCCACTGACAAAGAAATGATCCGTCTATAATTTTAATGGTAGGTTTATTTGAACAGTGAGAGACAGAATAACAACAAAAAAATCCAGAAAAACGCATGTCAAAAATGTTATAAATTGATTTGCATTTTAATGAGGGAAATCCAGCATGTCATTGAGAAGGGCTCCAGCCTCGAGGTCAAAACGTTGGCAGGGTTCTCACCGGGATGTTTTAACAAGGTGGTGCTGTCGAATATAGCTGGGGTGGAGGCCCGAGAGATTTGTGTTTTTGAACACCTGCCATTTCCTGCAATCTAGAGCAAAAAAAATTGCCTTATGACAAGTAAAAAATAAATATATGTTTTACATAGTGGCACAGCCAGTCCAAAAGGTGGCACAGTGCCTCTCATTTTTGGGGAGAACCCTGGTTGGCTTTATGTGCTGTGCTATTTGAAAGTCAATACTGACTATCAAAACTAAAATTATTTTCAAAGCATAATCTGAATGTTTCATGGCAATACCTTCAAGATTGAGTTGGATTCCCCAGTGGGTATCAATGGAAAATTCTGTGTAGCAAATTAAGCCAGCTCTATTTGACCAGTTTTCCCCTCACTCTACCTATGCTGCCACGCTGTCTCTAAATCACAGAGGGCTCTATGTGCAGTCAGATGGAACTTCCTGGGACTACTGTCAGTCAACACACGAGCGTGCGCACACATAATCGGCCCCTAGCCCTCCATCGCACTAGATACAAATTATACATTATTCCCAACTTTTACCGTGTACAGGATCTGCCAGATATGAGTATAAACATGTGCAACTGGCTGCTGTATGTCCTTTATCAGTAGTAAATCAGTTATTTATTTGTATTTTTTTATTTAACCTTTATTTAACTAGGCAAGTCAGTTATTAAGAACAAATTCTTATTTAAAATGTAGGTCTACCCCTAACGACACTGGGCCAATTGTGCGCCGCCCTACGGGACTCTCAATCACGGCCGGTTGTGATACAACCTGGAATTGAACCAGGGTCTATAGTGACGCCTCTAGCACTGAGATGCAGTGCCTTAGACTGCTGCACCACTTGGGAGACCAATCATCACAGTAACCAGACCAAAGTCAAGAATCTTTAGAGGGATGACTAGGAACAGATCTGGATATTGAACGACCAAAAGAAACCATAGAAAATTATTCTGTGAATAAAACTGCATTTCACAATCAGAACTCCTTTTGTGGCCGGTGAGGAACCAATAACCCCAAGCACACAACAAAATCTACAAAGAATGGTTCATTGATCACAAAAATCAATATTTTGCTATGGTTATTTGTCTCCGGACTTGAACCCCACTGAAAACCTGTAGTATGAATTGAAGAGGGCAGTCCATATGCGCAGGCGAAGGATATCAAGGATCTGGAAAGATTCTGAATGGTCTAAGATTTCTCCCAATGTGTTCTCCAATCTCATAAAACCTTTAAGAAAAAAGCTCAGTGTGGTTGTCCTCGTAAGTGGAGGGTGCTGAAGTATTGATTACAGGAGAGACTCTTAACTTGTTATACAATTGCTCTGAGAAAGATTTTGTTTAAGTATAAAATAACTTTGTTTGAGCATACAATATAGCTACTGTAGCTCAGTATTTGTATTTATTTTTTACAGTCTTATTTCAACATCTTTATCAAGGGATCCAATTCCGGAACAAACTAAAGTATGTAACGTATAGACGTGGGGGTTTAAAACTTCCCACACGGTAATTTAGAAGGTTTAAAACTTGGCCACACGTTTCAGTGGGAACAAACACTTCGATGTTATTTGCTAGCTAGCTACCTAACGGTATCTCGGTAACTTGCGCCTGTACACCAGTCACATATCATTTATCCATACCTGTTATTTACATGAATGTATCCCCATCTAGTCTATCATCAATGTGTTTAGCTAGCTAACGTTACAAAGCCAATTTGGATAGCTTATTTTGGGGGGGCTAACTAGCTAGCCCACTAACCACAAAACACTTACCAGTGTTTAATGATGGGTGCGCTGTTCAACCGAATACAATTTCACAGACTATCAACCACAAAGTGATTCCGTTTTATTTTCTTCCAGGGGTATGATTGCTGGTCTGTGATGATGATCAGAAGTGGTGTGGACGCTTGCTCCAGTGAAAAGAGTTTGGTATGCTGAGTACCACGGTGAGACTTCTATCTAAATCTCAGAGGGCAGGGTTTCACATTCCTTTAACGTCACATCCCCACTGATGCTTACCAGAAATGTGTTCATTTAAGAAGACGCAACCATTCAGTCTATGGCACAAAGTTACAGAAGTTCATATTATACAATTTATTACAGGGTAAGTACATTGTTATGCCAATGTGTGGCTGAAAAATCTTGTTGTTCGAAGGGGTTTAGTTCTTTGAGATCCAATGCATCTAGGCGAAGTATTGATTGCCTATCATGGGTGTGACAGAAACATTTGCAAATGTAATGAAAACACATTATTTCACATATTGAGTGTTATTTATAAACCCTGGAGACAAAACATGAAGCTGAGCAAAAGACAACTAAAGCAGAAGGCATATGATGAGATTTGTCTGGGAGAGGTGGTGGGAGTGTACTACAATCTATTAGTCCAATGATAATACAATTCCATCACACTGACGGATGAATGGAGAACAGCATAGAAAAACATACAGTGGAATTTGTAACAGTGTCACAAAAGCAATCCACTCATCGTAATGATTTAATCGTAAACCCCGAGGCACAACCCAGCTCAATCTGAGATCAGACATGCACAGACCACAGCTGCGGGAGTGTCCATCCCCGTTGTTATTATAGCGCGAGTAACTCAGCTGGGTGAAGAGAAAAACAGTACGTTTCGTATTCAGTTTTTTTTATTCTATATTTTCCTTTCTGCATTGTTGGGAGGGGCTCGTAAGTACGCATTTGTAATTTGCAAATAAAAGCCATGGGAATAGTCTCACAGCCCAATCGTAGTCTCTCATTCCATACACATTACGGTAGTATTATGCTAAGAAACCGTGGTGCTGTTCAATAAGGATATTCTAAAACACTCATTGCTGACGTGTTACGGTGTGGGGTAATTTCACTAGTCTGTCCCCCTCAGCATCATGACTGCTGTCTTTGTGCTGTGTTCCCAAGGAAACAAGGCGAGGGTCCACCCACTCGTCAGATTAAGTCATAGCCAGCTCCCCCAAATCGTTACTAACCCAGGAAAAATTAGGAGTCATTACACACAATCAAAGCACTCTACTCATTCACTTCCCTCTCTCTATCCACCCTCAGGGCAAATGTAATTACCTTAGCCTACTTTTAGGTGCCCCTTTGTCCTAAGCAGAGAGCAGTGCTGGAACAAGTACGCAATTGTCATACTTGAGTAAAAGTAAAGATACCTTAATAGAAAATGACTCAAGTAAAAGTGAAAGTCACCCAGTAAAATACTACTGGTGTAAAAGTCTAAAAGATTTTGGTTTTAAATATACTTAATCAAAAGTATTTGGAACAGCTCAAATATACAGTCCTTAAGTATCTAAAGTAAACGTATAAATCATTTCAAATTCCTTATATTAAGCAAACCACATGGCATAATTTTCTAATTTTAATTTACATCTAGCCAGAGGCACACTCCAACAGACATAATTTACAAATGAAGCATTTGTGTTTAGTGAGTCCGCCAGCTCAGAGGCAGTAGTGATGACCAGGGATGTTCTCTTGATAGGTGTGCGAATTGGACCAGTTTCTGACCTGCTAAGCATTCAAAATGTAACGAGTACTTTTGGGTGTCAGGGAAAATGTACGGGGTACATTATTTCCTTTAGGAAGGTAGTGAAGTAAAAGTAGCCAAAAATATCAAAGTACAGATACCCCCAAAAACTACTTAAGTAGTACTTTCAAGTATTTAAAAAAATATATATAACTAGGTAAGTCAGTTAAGAACAAATTCTTATTTACAATGTTAGCCTACACCGGCCGAACCCGGATGATGCTGGGCCAATTGTGCGCCGCCCTATGGGACTCCCACTCACAGCCAGTTGTGATACAGCCTGGATTCTAACCAGGGTGTCTGTAGTGATGCATCAAGCACTGAGATGGAGTACCTTAGACCGCTGCACCACTCAGGAGCCCTTATTTTTACTTAAGTACTTTACACCACTGGTAGAGAGTATCCACTAGACACCCCATTCTTGAGAAACATCTGTTCTAGTTAACATTGGTCAAACTTCCCTCAAAAAAGAGCTGTGTAGATTAGACAAAACTGAAAATGTGATTTACGATGCCGCCTTAACAAATTCTGGGCCATGTAATACAAACCAAGATGGTGAGACGCTCTATTGAGGGAGCCTTATGGGACCATTAAAATGCTGTTGTCATGTAGATCCCAGAGTTTGTGTCCTCTAAGGACTGGTTGTGTCAGTTTGTCTATCTGCACAGACAAAGCTCTTGGAATGTGTTTCCTATTCTGGCACTGCTCTCTTTAGTACTATTGCGGTCTCCAATAGCCAACAGAACACCAAACTTCTACCATCACTTTACCTGGTCCCTAAATTGTAAATAACATTTAGTACAAGATGCCAATGAGTGATATATTTTAAAACAGGACATGAATCAAATGTAAAAATTGAACATTTTATTTCCATGTCTTTTTAAACAATGTTATGCTGTACATTACATACATGTGCATGATGTCATGCTACTATACTGGTAATAAGGCAAAGATACTACAGCAAACCAGGCCAAGGGGTTTCCTCTTGCAAGACGAATCTGAACAGTGACACTTGACCTCTGACCCCATAAGCAGCCCCAGACTCTTCCTTGATCCTGAGTTTCCATAGATTAGCTCTCCAATGGCAGAATCCAACCAGATCTATGGGACTCATTTCTAAGGGCTCTACATTTAACAAATGTTTTTTACAACATAACATATTTTAACCCGGGATTGCACCAGACATTTGAAGAGTCATGTTTCAGGAGAAAAACACACTGCAAGCAGTGGATGAAACAGGCTGTTCTCATCTCCAAGGCTATGCCCCAAGCATACGCCATCTAAAGCTTCCACTCTGCCAAGATGCCTCTTTCAACAGTGCTGGCTGAGAAGAGTTTATTGGTGCAATGGCCAGGAGTTGTTTGACCAATAGCACACAACACCTCTGGCAACACATGATGGGCATGACTTCCACAAGTATCTTTTAATCACTGTCGCTGTCACTGTCTCCTTCATCCTCTTCCTTTTTTGCCTCAGTCTCTTCCATCAGTCCAGAAAAGAAATCATCCCCACCCCCATAGGCTTTCTTGCTGAGGGACTTGAGGTTCCCATCTTTCTTCTTCCTCTTCCGGTAGTCACTGACTGTCATGTCGCGGAGACTTGAAATGTCCCAGAACTTGATCATCTGGTCGTGGGCACAGCTCGCCAGGAAACGTGAGTCGCGAGAGCGGGCAATTTGCTCAATAGGCTCCCCAACATGCTGCCCTATGCAGCCCAGTACCCGATTGGGCAGGAGGTTTATGGCACTGTCAAGAGGGAGAGATAGATTCTAATTAGTCTAAGTAAAAACTTCAGTACTGTATCACTGAAAACTAAAAATGGTCCTAAGAAAAAAATCAAGCCATGTCATAAGTATATTTGGCATACTCTTGCCCTCTATAGGAGATTTGAAGAACACCACCTTGCAAAAGAATCTCCCTCAAATCTGTGCTTTGCATGTTATCATCTAATGCAGACGACAACTAACTTAACATTCTACTTCTAAATAATTAAAGTCTCCAAAACCATTAAACTCTTTAGATCCTATATAAAATCCAACTGAACACTTACCGTATAACTCCATCCATGGAGGCAGCACACAGTATACTGTCTGTAATGGGAACAATGCAGTCCACAGATTCTGCCTTCACAGCGAAGCGGTCACTGGTGGCTCCAAAGCCATTCCAGTTGAAGATGTACATAGTCCCTTCACTGGAGCCACACACCACCTTCTTCCCTCGCTGTGTGATGAGGCAGGGAACAACTTAAGTTATTGACTCAGAACGTCTTTTTAGATAATGCAAGGATTTCAAGTGTCTCAGCCAGTAGACTAGCCAGTCCTGAACCGTCAGATAAAGAGGATGAGACACTCACTTTCATAATGGCCACCGAGGTAAGGTCCCCACTCTGGAACTCTGACAGGAGCTCAAATCGCCGCCTCTTGATGTTGAAGACCCCCATTGTCCCATCACCACTGTGAGATAAAACAGAATTCATGTCAGTTGACAAGTCACATCTGTACATGCTAGTCTCAATGAATAGAGCCACTGAAAACACTTATTCAATTATCCATCCCCATCCCGTGTCTGAACTGAACTCTCACCTGGAGGTGAGAAGCATTCTCTTGGCCTGGTCAATAGCAATGCCGCTGATATAGTCATCATGATGCTTCAGGTCCATGAAAGATGTGCCCTTCCTCATGTCCCAAACCTTCAGTGTCCCCCCATCATCCCCGGTGGCGAGCACATTCTCATCCACCAGCAGCAGTGCATTGATTGGGACACTGGTCAAATATGGGTGAAGGTGAGGAACACAGACATTGCAACCACAATAGTGCAATAGTATCATTAGGCTCTCTCTGCTTTGGACAGTCTCAGAGTTAAGCAATTGGACAACAGAACATGGATCAAGTGAGGGTGTAGAAGAAAAAAAATTAAGAGCCCTAAACTAGTGACATCAATGAACTAAAGAGACTTTACCTGTGGGCTTTGGCGATGCGTGTGACAAGTTTTCCCCCTTCCACATCCATGAGATGGACTGACTTGTCTTTTGAAACGCTGAACAGTTCTACATACACAGAAAAGGAAATACTGGTTGATGTTTAACCATTTAAAACATAACATTAGACAGAAGGGCCCAGCAAGTTGTGTTGACCAACATGATGATAAAAATGTATCACAAGCAAAATAAATGCAAGGCAACCAAACCCTACCAGCGATCACACTTACTCTGTCCATCATGAGAGAAAGCAACTTCCCTGCAGGACTTGAGGTGATGTCCAGACGACCATAGCTCCTTGCTCTCCCCCTCTGTGCACGAGTAGGAGTATCTGGGGATGCAAAACAATGACGTTCACATCCACAATGGCACTTACATTTATGTAAATGTTCATAAGCATCACAAGTGGTTGTATTTCTTACACGTAAATATCACCGTCAATATCCCCGGCAGCAAAAATATCTTGTTTTGGATGGAAGGCCAATGTGTTGACAATTGCGTCGAGTTTGATGTCCTCTGGCGTTTCACGGATCCTTGGCTCTCTTGGTTCCTCTGCCGGTTCGTCTTCCTATGAGAATATGATAGAGAAAAGACTACTATAATAGGCTGTCATTAAATGTGATGATACCGAAGCCTTATAACCTAGTTGCATGCATGATTGTTAATTACCTCAGAATCTTGATCTTTTTTCAAATCATATTTTGTTTCCTCTGCCGACTCATCCTATAGAATGGGATAGAAAAAGACTGTCAGATTGGCTTAATAAAATAGTTGAAATGTGATGATGTACACATTCGGACTAGAGCTGAAGCATGTATGAATGGTTAGCTAATTTAGCTACCCCGGTATCTTCTGTTCTCAAATCATCCGAACCAGTCATTATCGAAATAGCCCCGACTTCCTGAATAATGTAGGCAAAAACAACACCATTGATAAGTCACAATCACGTTTAGCCATTGACAAAAACTTGTTTAAAGAGGGCTAACTCCAGAATTGTCGTATGATAAAGATACTCGTGGTCTCACCAAGGAAGCCGCCATTATGCATTCTGTAGACGTCAACCAAGCCAAAGATGCATTCAAACACGCACATTTTGCAATGTTTCTAACGTTGCGAAATTAACCAAAACGTTGCAAAATGACCCAGGCATACCCTCGGTTGGGCCAAAAGCGGACAATGCCCATTAGGGCAGCAACAAACGCAAACAGAAGGAAAAAAAATGTATTTCGTAAAAATACATTCAGCTAAATAAATGTATCTAGCTAGTTACACTGAAATAAAACATTGAAACTTTTTTCGAATGACTCCAACACATAGACTGTAAAAAGCTCCAACGACTGCCACACGAGGTCTCCCTCTGCCAAATCCTACACCATTTTATACTGTTGCAATGGTGGATTACATTTCGTTGCTGAGGTTCATATCACATCCCTTTGCTCCTCATGTAGCCTACTGCTCTACAGATCATGGGTCCCCAGATCAAGGTTTTTAGTGGCCCTGAAGCAAAATTTGATCTTTGGGCCCAACACCTTGTGACATCAACCATTGATCTCGAAAGGTTGCTGGATCGAAACCCCAAGCGGACAAGGTAAAAAGCTGTTGTTCTGCCCCCGAGCAAGGCAGTTGACCCACTGTTTCCCGGGCGCCGATGACGTGGTTGATTACGGTAGCCTCCGGCACCTCTCTGATTCAGAGGAGTTAGGTATCCCCTTTTTCCTTTCCCTTTATTTCTTGCAGACACCCATTTGGGTCACGGCGCCATGTGACTGACTGCGGTTCTAACCAGGATCTCCTGTGCGCCACAAGTCTGCTGAGCTAAAGGCAAGGCATCATCTCAGGGAGCTAACACAAGTCTTCAGGTCTCAGACGAGGTTAATCACCAGAGCATTATTCACCGAACAACTTCTGTTAATGACTGTACAGTGGGTGCACATTTGTGTTTTTGCCCTAGCAGTACACACCTCTCCACAGGAACAGGATTAAGAAACACTTCTGTAGCAAATGGTGGTGGGAGAGTGTATATTGCATTAGCGAGAATTCTAATTGATTAATTGATTGATTAATGTTGATCACATCTCTGAAAAATAGCTGCCATGAGAAAACACATTGTGGATATTATTATTATTATTATTTTGTTTTATGTTTGTATTCTGTTTAGGCTATCTTCATTTGGCTATCACATCCCCCCCAATAGAATCCCCATACTTTAACGATGACAGCTTCTCCATCCTAGAGGGGGAGAGCAACAATTTCCTGGCCCAGGGACACGTACTAGTCTGTGGCGACCTAAATGCCAGAACTGGACAAGAACCTGACACCCTCAGCACACAGGGGGACAAACACCTACCTGGGGGGGACAGCATTCCCTCCCCCATATGGGCCCCTAGACACAACTACGGCAACATAACAAACAAAAACGGGTCACAACTCATGCAGCTCTGTTGGACGCTGGGTGTGTACATACAGTGGCTTGCGAAAGTATTTACCCCCCTTGGCATTTTTCCTATTTTGTTGCCTTACAACTGGGAATTAAAATTGATTTTTGTGGGGTTTGTATCATTTGATTTACACAACATGCCTACCACTTTGAAGATGCAAAATATGTTTTATTGTGAAGCAAACAAAAAATAAGACAAAAAAACACAACTTGAGCATGCATAACTATTCATCCCCCCCAAAGTAAATACTTTGTAGAGCCACCTTTTGCAGCAATTACAGCTGCAAGTCTTTTGGGGTATGTCTCTATAAGCTTGGCACATCTAGCCACTGGAAATTTTGCCCATTCTTCAAGGCAAAACTGCTCCAGCTCCTTCAAGTTGGATGGCTTCCGCTAGTGTACAGCAATCTTTAAGTCATACCACAGATTCTCAATTGGATTGAGGTCTGGGCTTTGACTAGGCCATTCCAAGACATTTAAATGTTTCCCCTTAAACCACTCGAGTGTTGCTTTAGCAGTATGCTTAGGGTCATTGTCCTGCTGGAAGGTGACCCTCCGTCCAAGTCTCAAATCTCTGGAAGACTGAAACAGGTTTCCCAAGAATTTCCCTGTATTTAGCGCCATCCATCATTCCTTCAATTCTGACCAGTTTCCCAGTCCCTGCCGATGAATAACATCCCCACAGCATGATGCTGCCACCACCATGCTTCACTGTGGGGATGGTGTTCTTGGGTGATGAGAGGTGTTGGGTTTGCGCCAGACATAGCGTTTTCCTTGATGGCCAAAAAGCAACATTTTAGTCTCATCTGACCAGAGTACCTTCTTCCATATGTTTGGGGAGTCTCCCACATGCCTTTTGGCGAACACCAAACGTGTTTGCTTATTTTTTTCTTTAAGCAATGGCTTTTTTCTGGCCACTCTTCTTTTTTTCTGGCCACCCAGCTCTGTGGAGTGTACTGCTTAAAATGGTCCTATGGACAGATACTCCAATCTCCACTGTGGAGCTTTTCAGCTCCTTCAGGGTTATCTTTGGTCTCTTTGTTGCCTCTCTGATTAATACCCTCCTTGCCTGGTCCGTGAGTTTTGGTGGGCGGCCCTCTCTTGGCAGGTTTGTTGTGGTGCCATATTCTTTCTATTTTTTAATAATGGATTTAATGGTGCTCCGTGGGATGTTCAAAGTTTCTGACATTTTTTTTTATAACCCAACCCTGATCTGTACTTCTCTGCAACTTTGTCCCTGACCTGTTTGGAGAGCTCCTTGGTCTTCATGATACCCCTTGCTTGGTGGTGCCCCTTGCTTAGTGGTGTTGCAGACTCTGGGGCCTTTCAGAACAGGTGTGTGTATATATATATATATATATATATATATATATACTCAGATCATGTGACAATTAGATTGCACACAGGTGGACTTTATTTAATGAATTATATGACTTCTGAAGGTAATTGGTTGCACCAGATCTTATTTAGGGGCATCATATCAAAGGGGGTGAATACATATGCACGCACCAGTTTTCCATTCGTCATTTTTTTTAATTTTTTGAAACAAGTTATTTTTTTAATTTCACTTCTCCAATTTTGGCTATTTTGTGTATGTCCATTACATGAAATCCAAATAAAAATCCATTTAAATTACAGGTTGTAATGCAACAAAACAGGAAAAATGCCAAGGGGGATGAATACTTTTGCAAGGCACTGTAGTCAATGTTAGGCTTCGAGGGGACTCCTATTTTATTTATTTTTTATTTATTTATTTCACCTTTATTTAACCAGGTAGGCAAGTTGAGAACAAGTTCTCATTTACAATTGCGACCTGGCCAAGATAAAGCAAAGCAGTTCGACAACATAGAAAAACACCGGGTTACACATGGAGTAAAACAACATACAATCAATGATGCAGTAGAAAAAAATAAGACTATATACAATGTGAGCAAATGATGTGAGATAAGGGAGGTAAAGGCAAAAAATGCCATGGTGGCAAAGTAAATAAAGTATGGCAAGAAAAACACTGGAATGGTAGATTTGTAGTTTGAAGAAAGTTAAAAGTTAAAATATAAATAATATGGTGCAAAGGAGCAAAATAAATAAAATAAATAAATACAGTAGGGGAAGAGGTAGTAGTTTGGGCTAAATTAAAGATGGGCTATGTACAGGTGCAGAGATCTGTAAGCTGCTCTGACAGCTGGTGCTTAAAGCTAGTGAGGGAGATTAGTGTTTCCAGTTTTAGAGATTTTTGTAGTTCGTTCCAGTCATTGGCAGCTGAGAACTGGAAGGAGAGACGACCAAAGGAGGAGTTGGCTTTAGGGGTGACCAGAGAGATATACCTGCTGGAGCGCGTGCTACAGGTGGGTGCTGCTATGGTGACCAGTGAGCGGAGATAAGGGGGGACTTTACCTAGCAGGGTCTTGTAGATGACCTGGAGCCAATGTGTTTGGCGACGATTATGAAGTGAAGGCCAGCCAACGAGAGCATACAGGTCGCAGTGGTGGGTTGTATATGGGGCTTTGGTGACAAAACGGATGGCACTGTGATAGACTGCATCCAGCTTGTTGAGTAGGGTATTGGAGGCTATTTTGTAAATGACATCGCCGAAGTCGAGGATTGGTAGGATGGTCAGTTTTACGAGGGTATGTTTGGCAGCATGAGTGAAGGATGCTTTGTTGCGAAATAGGAAGCCAATTCTAGATTTCACTTTGGATTGGAGATGATTGATGTGAGTCTGGAAGGAGAGTTTACAGTCTAACCAGACACCTAGGTATTTGTAGTTGTCCACAAATTCTAAGTTAGAACCGTCCAGAGAAGTTATGCTGGATGGGCGGGCAGGTGCAGGCAGCGATCGGTTGAAGAGCATGCATTTAGTTTTACTTGTGTTTAGGAGCAGTTGGAGACCACGGAAGGAGAGTTGAATGGCATTGAAG